>NC_134705.1:12431700-12731700 GCF_043290135.1 Rhipicephalus microplus | reverse complement strand
AACTTTTGGCATAACCCGCGTCTTCGTATCGGAGTCCAGAGCCACACTAAGTTGCCCAGATGGTAAGTTACAGGCCGGTGGTGGACGTCGTGGCGTGCCTTCGATTTTTCCTGTGATGCCAAAGTGCGTAGACGAGCAATACGACGCACCTCTTCTGCAAGAAAGAGGATTTCGGCGACTGAAAGCTTCTCGTGCACCGAGAATGGCAAAACTGTGTCGAGTGTGTGCCGTGGCGGTCATGCGTACGTCAAGAAGAAGGGGCTATAGCCTGTTGTCTCGTGCTTGGTGGCGTTGAACAAGTACGTTACAAAGGGTAGCACGTCATCCCAGTTCTTGTGGTCGAATGCCACATACATAGAGAGCATGTTCACAATTGTTCGGTTTGTGCACTCTGTGAGCCCACTTGTTTGTGGATGGTATGGCGACGAGTGACGAAAGCAGGACTCACTCAATTGAAGCAGCTCTCCTACTATACCTGCCACGAATCGACCTCCACGATCACTGATGATCACGTGAGGTGAACCATGTCGAAGAATAACGTGCTGCAGCAGGAACACAAAGACGTCCCTGGCAGTTGCGGTTGGTATGGCCGCCGTCTAGCATTAGCGCGTGAGGTAATCGATGCATACAATTATCCAGTGATTGCCCTTAGCCGACTTTAGAAAAGGGCCCATGAGGACAATGACCACTTGTTGGAAAGGTGTGCTTGGAGGTGGCAAGGGCTGTAGAAGACCAGCCGGAGCAGTAGATGGACGTTTGTAGCGTTGACACTGCGTGATGCTGGCCACATACTCCTCGACTGGCTGTCGCATTCCCTGCCAATAAAAGCGTTCCTTAGCACGGTAAAGCGTCTGCGCAGAACCTAAATGTCCGGACGTAGGATTGTCGTGCATAGCACTTAAAATTGCTGTCCGAAGGCTTTCCGGCACCACCAGGAGGGAACGTGTGCCAGAGCAGGAAAAGTTCTTATACGTACTGGAATGCGTGTTGAGTACACAGAAATGACATGCCATAGGAGCTGTGCAGAGCGATGATAATCTGGTGTCCTTTCGCTGTTCGTCTTTGGAAGTACTGAGGTCGGGAAACTTTCGTAACACAAAAGCTACGAGCTGGTCGAGGTCATCGTCGTCACACTCTGTATTGCTCAGTGGCATGCGCGAAAGGCAATCTGCGTCGGCGTGTCGTAGACCACTTTTGTACGAGACTATAAAATTATACTCTTGGAGCCTAAGTACCCAGCACGCTAGACGGCTGCAAGGGTCCCGAAGGTCGACGAGCCAACACAATGAGTGGTGGTTGGTGACGACTGTAAAATGGCGTGCATATAGGTAAGACTGAAACCGCTGAATTGCAAATACTACCGCGAGGCCTTCTTGTTCGGTAACAGAATAATTCTGCTCGAGCCTACTCAAAAACCGACTTGCGTATGCGATGACGTGCTCGAGGTTACCATAGCGTTGAACTAGGACGGCACCAGTTCCTATGCCTCTGGCATTCGTGTGCAGTTCTGTTGGAGCTCATGGGTTGAAGTGTTGAAGAACAGGCCGCGACGTCAGGAGTAACTTCAGTTGACGAAAGAGAGTCCACTCTAAGGGTATATTCTTTTATAGCAAACATGTCAGCGGATACTCGACATTGGCAAATTTAGGTATAAAGCGGTGAAAATAGGAGCAAAGCCCAAGAAAACTACGGAGCTCCTTAACAAAGCGTGGTTTACTAAGCGCTTCAACGGCTGCTGTCTTCTGGGGATCTGGACAGATGCCATCCTGATCGACCAGGTGGCCGAGAACCAGAGTTTGTCGGTCTGCGAAATGGCATTTATTTGAGTTAAGAACAAGGCCAGCGTGTCTTATGCAAGCGAGTACATTATTCAGACGTGAATTGTGTTCGCTGAAAATGCGGCCGAAGATGACGACGTCGTCGAGATAGCACACGCAGATGCTCCACTTCAAGCCATGAAGAACAATGTCCATAAATCACTCAAACGTCGCTTTTGCATTGCGCATTCAAAATGGCATCACGTTGAATTCGAAAAGACCGTCAGGGGTTACAAAGGCTGTTTTTCTTTATCTCCAGGATGCATGGGAATTTGCTAGTAGCCCGATCGTAAGTCTACAGAGGAAAAGTAAGAGACCGAATGTAGACAGTCAATGGCATCATCAATACGTGGAAGTGGGTACACGTCTTTTTTCATTACAGCATTCAATCGGCAATAATTGATGCAAAATCTCGAGGATTCATCTTCCTTTTTAACGAGAATTACTGGAGCTGCCCATGGACTCGCCAACTTTTGAATGACTTCGTTTTGAATCATTTCGTTCACCTGCTCATAATAATCCGCCGCTCGGATGGTGGAACACGGTATGGTTTTTGTCTGATCGGATTGGCCCAACCTGTGTTGATGGTATGACATGTCCGAAAAGCCGGGATAAAGAGCGCTGTGTCTTTCTGCGCAAAGTCAAATGCAGAGACGGGCTTCGAAAGTACATTCACCAATTTTCGGCATTCACTTGTGCTCAGCGACTTATTCATCAGTGACAGGAGAGCTGTTTCCAAACTGTGTGAACAATGCTCTTAAGGCGCTTCTCTAAGCTCGGTCACGAGTAAGGCCTCGAGTTGTCCACTGAAGATGGTTGACTTTAGACCATCTGGTAACAACACAGGTTTTGTGGAGAAATCGACAGCCCATAAACCAGCGCGTCCATGTCTGATCAACACCACACAACGTGGGATCAACACATTCTTTTTCATGCAGTTGGTGTACACTGGTTCCAAGTTGGCATCAAAGTTGGTGGAATGGCTGTCTGTGTAACCAATAGGTGCACGAACGGTTGATAATGGTGGTATGATAGTGTCGCTACAGACACACAATGCCGTCTCACCATCCACGAGGTTTTCCAAGAGTGCTGGCAGAACATGATGACTCAAGAATATCATCCCTGTGCGGCAGTCGACAGTCGCACCAAAATTCCTCAAAAAGTCCATACCTAAAATAATATCATGTGTCGCCTGCATAATAATCACGAACTCCGTTGGCATAACGTGGCCTCCGAGATACACGTCAGCTTTACACATACCAACAGAAAGCAAAGGCTCACCACTCAGTCAACAAAACTTCGAAGCTTGATTCCACTTAAATAAAACCTTCCATCCCAAAGTATCTTTAAAACACGTATTCATGACAGAAATTGTTGCCCCAGTGTCGACCAAAGCCATCACAGGCGCATCGTCAACAAAAACACGTACTTTGTTCTTGAGTATCAACACAGGAGGTATTCCTGATATTAGCACATCTCCGGCGACCTCACCTTCATCGGCCACGCTTGCTAGTTTTCCTGTAGCAGAGGAGACGTGTTGCGACACCGTAGTGAAGGAGAACGGAGAACACGAGGCGGTGGAGGCGTCAAGCTCCTGTCAGATGTTGTAGGGGAGTGGTTCCGGAGGCTGCGTGTCTAGTAATCGTCACGAGGCAGCAAGTGTGTTGCCCTCGGGTCATCGTGCAGTCGATCAGACGATCGCATGGAGTGTTGTGGTGAACCATAGTACGTTGCTCGCGGGTCGTCGCGAAATAATTCCGAAGGCTGTGCAAAGTGTGGTGGGTGGCCATACCATAGGGCTACACGCCGGTGGTTGCAAACTTGCGATATATGTCCTGGGACACCACAGTAGTAGCAAACTGACAGGTCGAAACACTGTTTGTTCGTCGATGAATCGAACGTCGTCTTCCCTGGCGTTGTGGGTTGGTTCGTCCCGTATATCATAGGGATAGACCTGGCGTCACGAAGAAGGAGGATGCTGGGGGCACCGGTCATGGCGAGGAGCTGGCAAGCGTGGTGCTCTCCTTGGCTGCGGGGGGGCGCTGTACTCAACAGCTGCTCCTCTAACCATAAATTGCCAAGGGGTCCTAGAAGGCGGTGACGCAGTCACAGCCTCACGTGGTACATATACCGAATGTTGGTCGTATACAGAATGCTGATCGACTGCTGAATGTGTCTGTTCTTCATAGCGAAAAAGTTCTTCGCGAACAATCTGTCGAATCGTCGAGGGCAGCTCTGGGCAGGAGCTCGTGTCGGTGCTGGCAACGGTTGTAACATTAGTGAGCCGGCTGAGATTTGGAGCAATCCTGTGCATTTCCAGCTGTTCGAAAGCTCGGCAATGCTGAATGACGTCAGACACCGAGCTCAGGTGCTCTTTTCCGATGAGAAAATTATAGGAATCCTCGGCTATGCCTTTCAGCAAATGTCCTTTTTTGTCTTCTTCTGACATCTCAGCATCGATCACCTTGCAGAGCTTCAGCACATCCTCTATATACGTGGTACCTGTCTCACTCGGAAGCTGCGTGCGTTGAGACACTGTCTGCTCAGCCTGCTTCTTTTTGACGCTCGAGTCGCCAAAACACGCTTTCAGCTTCGCAATAAAAACGTCCCACGTCATCAGTGTGTCCTCGTGGCTTTCGTACCACATGAGCGCAGTATCCGTAAGGCAAAAGACCACATTGCGGAGCTGAGTGGCGGCAAGTGAGTCAGCATGGACTTGCTGACTCGCTTGTACTAGACGAGCTACGCGTCGACATCTTCTCCCGATTTTCCTCTGAAGCTTGGTGGGGCTCGGTAGTATGGCACGGAAACCATTGAAGTTGACCTTGGAGCTTTATATTGCTGATCTTGGGCCATTACGATCGGCGCAGGTGGGAGTCCGGCAAGGCGGCGGCTGCGGCAAAGTCCTGGTATTGAAGCTCTCGTCGTTGGTTTTGTCTCACCCAGCACCTCCACCAATCTGTTACGCACAAAGAGGACCAGGACGTATACGGCTGAAGGAGCCTTCTATTTTGGTCACAAAGAAAAGCGCCGGAGCAGCCAACAGGTTGATGAATGCAGCATCGTCGTCTTCCTTCTCTCTCCTGCTTGGGCAGCCAGCACGTTCACCCATCTTTGTTTTCTTTCCAGGCATGCGCATCAATATTTATAAATGTCTGTCTTAAAGCACATCTTTCATTGGCAACTGGGCTAATAAAGGTGCTTTTTTTCTGACGGGTCCTTTCTTTTCGACTCTCAGTTATTCAGATTTTTCAATGGTTCTTGCCTAATGTGAATGAACAGTCAGCGACGTATAAATGCCATTGCTACTTAACATTGCATATGCAGCAAAACATATTACATACCAAAACACGGATAATTAACAATGATGTGAATGCACGAGTTGAAAATAACAGGTTTACAAAAGTATAGAGGTATCAATGATACAAAGCTTTCTCATTTTCTTGATGCAGAGAGCTTAAGTGCAAGCAACATATTTACTCTTGCTTCTGCCAAAAATCAGTGACTCAAAAATCATGAGGCACAGCTGCAGTAGTATAGTTCAGATGAGCAACAAAATGTCCTCGTTTTCCATTATCATTTACGCATTGCGCATATTCCTTAAGTTGCTCAATCATACGATGCCCAGTTTGCCCGATGCAGGTCTTGCTACTCGACTGAGGTATGGTGTGTATCAAAGGTGCTGAGTGGGATATAGCAGACTGAATGCTTGTCTGCGAGACTCCCCCCCCCCCCCCCTACTACATATACAGCAGCACTGCTTAGCAAGCTTGTTTCATACAGAAAAAGCCACAGAAATATTGTGGGTTCAAACCACTCTCTTGGTTTGCCGTGTGACAGCATAAAAGTAAGGTGCCACAACTGGCTTGAAAGTTCACAGTCACACATCATCCTCTTGCTTTTTTTAAAATCAAGGCTTCGATAAGGGCCGTTAGGAGCAGCATAGTGTCGCTTGCAGTCGAAACCTGACTGTTAAACCTCGACTGCATTTTACAATGACAAAAGCTTTTGAAAGCAGATTTCATACATAACGACACAATTTCTCTACTAGTAACTTTCCCATGGGCTGCCCTAAATCGCACAAGCTTCTGGCATAGGTTGACTTCTGGCCTTGTTGATGTTCCGTGCAGACTTAATAAAATAAAATGGAAGAAGAGAAAGAAGGACACCTTGAACTCGGCACACACACAAGGGCCTGCGTGTGTCCCCCTTTGTCTTGCCCTGTAGTGATGAGTCTGCACTAAACAATATCAGCAAAGCTGAAAGCCTATGACTGAGTCATTTAAGTCATGTTATTAGAAATTTGTGAAAGAAGAATTGTGTCATTTATGAAATATGGTTTTAAAGTTTATGTGAGCATAAGATGCAGAGTTTCGGCATTTAGATAGCGAACCACATTCTGGCTGCAGGCAACACTATCACGCTACATACAGATGTTCCTGAAGCTTTGATCCAAAAAGAAAAAAAACAGTAAGAAGGTGACATGTGAACGAGAAGCACTCAAGTCATGTGCAGTGCCTCAGCTTTATCACGGGGCACATTAGTTCTAGAGAGTCGCTCGAAGGCAAGATATCCCCCCTGACGCTCTTTTACAACAAACAGGCTTGCTCAGGTGTGGTTTTACGCAAGTGGTGGTAACAAGCATAGATGGCAAATCAAGCGAGGTGTCTCCCATATTCCATGCAGCAAATATGTAGCGAATGCCACAGAGCTGTCCTATGGAAAGACATCAAGTGGGCACAGCATCAATGAAAGACTTGGGGCACAATGCGCAGATAATAAATAATACTTTTCACAAAAAAGCACACTTTTTTGCTCGTCCTAATGCCTGCTACAGCTGTGCGCCGTAGTTTTTTTAGACGTGAATTTGACTCCTTATTCCTGCTGCAAAAACATGCAGCTGTGCACTTCAGGAGGAGCGCATTTTCGCATATGGAGATAAATTGAGGGCATCTTTTCGTAGTGCAGCAGTACAGAAAATGAAAACGTAAACAAGAACTCGTATGCAGCTATTCATCTCGAGTCCCTGCTGGGCTATTTCACACTGTAGATATATATGAACTACACCGATTACAATGCTGTCGTGGCTCAAGATTTTGTTTTTTGAAAATTTTGACAGCTCAAAGCAATTCAAAAAAGGCGTTTGAAAGCTCCGCGTGCGGATTGTCTGCTCTGTTCTTGATGCACTCTAATGAAATTCTTCACTTCACCAAACCTTTTCAAGCTGGCAATTTTGCAGCAGCAAAGCTAACTCCTGTTCACTTTCCTTGACAGCAATTTACAAAACAGCAGGTTGCCTTTTGTATCTATCATTTACATTACATCGCTCTAACACATCCCCTCTGTCTACTGCATAGATCCTTACAACGACCCAAGTTCAACTTTGTTTTGCCTACACTTCCAGGTATATTCGGCCTAGAAAAGCGAAGACTTGGACGGAAAGGAACACTACTTAGAATACACTCAACTTGAAACTGGGTTTATTTGGAAAAGTATCTCAGCGAAAGAACACATGCACTGGCTCAGTCACACCTGATTTTCACTGAACCAACAAAAATATCTGGGTAAAAAACCTGTTAACAGTCTACGATACCATGAATGGGGCATGCTTAATCAGGTTTAAGACTGCGTTCAAGGTAGTCTGTTTTCTTTATTATCAGATGCACCATTAATGCACTAATGAATGCATTTGCGGCAATTTTAATTTTTCCCGCCTGTAAGATTTTGGACTCACACCTGCCCTTAGCCTTGCCCTTGACATTCGCCTCCTCTAAAAGTGCATTGCAGTCAAATGCACTGCATTGGTCAAGAAAGTGCACCCCGTTGTTTCGAGCATTCACCGTAGTTACGTGCCCACCAAGTCCATCATTAGGGCGTCGGCATGTTTGGCCGATGTAAGCTTTGCCACAACTGAGTAGCATCTTATGTACCACTTCCGTAGCACAAGGGACAAACAGCTTCCTAAGTTTTTTCAACAGATTTTGTCTGCTCTGTCAACTGTAAGAGGGCACAAATGGAAATCTTTAAGGGCGCTGAAAAGACCAGGTCTACGTTATGCTTTGAACATTTTCTTAAAATTGTGTGAAATCATGTTAATATAAGGAATTACAACAAACTTGGTGGACCTCTGTGGTGTTGGCACGTTCAGTGAAGACACAACCGGCTTTAGAAGGAAGGATGCTATGGCAACGAGTAATGTGGAAGGAAAACCCGACGTCAGAAGGCACAAAATCTGGCACTCAAACTTGAGGCTGTCCTTACGATAGCACGACTTGGTCAGTGTTGAGGCATGAAGAAGCGATCGTTTTTTTCACCAGTGTAGTATGGAAAGAGTAATATAAGAGGATAGCTTTTTTTACCGTGACTAATTCTTCCAGAAAGTGTGGTAATCAGACTTGAGAAAAAATTCTAAATCAAAAACAGGATCGTACTGTTGTTGGTTGAACACTGCTTTAAGTAATGTTCACCCTCATTGTCTTTTACAATAAACCTTTCTGACAATGATGTGATCCAGAAAACATGTGACGACCACATTTCCTGAAAGTATAAGCCATGGTCAAAAAAAGCTATCCTCCCAGTAGACTCTTTTCAAACAATACTGGTGAAAAGGGGGATTGCTTCGTCATGCCTCAATTATGCTCTGACTAAGTCATGCTCTCTTAGAGTCAACTTCAGCTTCCACCACCAGATTTTGTGTCTTCGAACTTCGGGTTTTCTTTCCAGATCGCTCGTTGTCATATCATTCTCCCTTTCGAAGCAGACTGTGGCTTTACCCAGCATGCCAACACGACAAAGGTCCAACAAGTTGAACAAGTTTCTTGTAATTCCCTACAATTACACAATTTCATGCAGCCTTAAGAGGATAGCTTCACAGCAGGGCGTAGACCTTGTCTTCACGGCACCCTGAAATCTTTTTTGTTTGTGCACATTTTGCAGGCGAAAGAACTGAGAAAGAAGTATGTCAAACAAGGCATAAGAAGCCATTTGCTCACTGTGCTACGGAAGTGGTACATAAGATATCATTCAGCTGTGGTAAAGCGTGTATCGCCCAAACAGGCCGATGCCCTAATGATAGACTCGAAGAGCACGCAAATACGGTGAATGCTTGAAACAATTACGTGCACATTCCTGCGCAATGCAGTACATTTTGCTGCAATTCGTTATTCGAGGAGGTCAATGTCGCGGGCAGGGCTGAGGGCAGGTGTGAGCGCAAAATACTACAGGTGAGAAAGATTGAAATAGCCGCAGATGCATGCATTAGTGCATCAGCGGTGCATCTGACATTGAAGGAAGTAAGCGTTCTTGAACGCACCTAAATAAAAAACTGATTAAGCATGCCCACCTCATGGTATTCTGTACATTGTAAACAAATTTTTTTAAGCAGATGTTTGTTGTTGGTTCAGGGAAAATCGGGTATGACTGTGCCTGCCCATGTGTTCTTGCGCTGAGATACTTTTCAAAATAAACTGAGGTGCAAGTTGAGCGTATTCTAAGTAGTCTTTCTATGATTCCAAGCCTTCGCCCCTCTAGACCAAATGTAAACTAACTAGCCCAACAATTCCCTATTTAGAAGCATACTTCCACATATAATGGCTTCTGTGGGCACATATACACCTTATTTAAGAATCACGTCACTTCGCAGTAAGTCACTTCATAATATTTTTTCTTGCTGTTGTGACTTCACAGTTGCTTGTAGTCTATTCATGTTTCTCTGTTGGTTATATTGAAAAAACTGCATGCATTTAGTCGTTATTTATTCTTGGTCGGCACATGTTTTCTTGATGAACATAGCTACAATGCGTACCTTTTGCAACAGCAATTTTCTGGCACATGGGCCTTGCAACAGGTATACCAGTTCCGTTTTATGGGCTTATTCACTATGTACTTCTTGCTTCAGTGCCTAAGGGGGAGGGGCACAGCACATTCAACAATACTTTTGTTTTCATATTCACTGCTATTAGGCGCTTTTCTAGGTTTTCGACTTTTATTTCAGCAGTTTGTAATGTGGTCCATCTTATGTCAAAAGCAGACGATTTCAAACGTGAGTTGAACTCAAGCTACCATTCTGTTGTGCCGATCAATCACTAGAACAGTTACATTTCCGTGTTGGGTCGTCCATATCTACAAGTCTTTCACTTGCATTGTGATGCTGAAATTCATGACTGAATTTACACCTTTCCACAATTACAACATCGTCGGGCAGCAATGAATTTTAACTAGTTCTCCTAGTTTCCCCAAGAGCGTTTCTCCTGGCAATGACAGAACCAAATTCTTGTGAATTTTTTATGCTTCAGTGCCAATTATTGGTAAAAATAGGCACAATTTCTTCTATTCAGTTATGTCATTTACCCTGAAGCTCCAAATGCTCAACATAGGATTGAAAGCTCTCAACTTCAGAGTTGAATTCATCAGATCGGCAGGCAGGAGCCTGACTTGACCGGAAAAGCAAAAACACTACTTGCCAAACTTGTGGATTACTAGCTGGCCTTGTGGTTATGGCACATGCGATGTCCGCATGAAGCCACCACATCCTTGTGGGTATTTCCCAGCAGACCCTGTTACCCAGGTCTCACCCTAATTGCCAGGGTAATTGTTGCACAGGAGCAACAACGGCTCTGCAGTGAAAAGGCAAATAATTTATTCACCAGAAATGTTTCTTCGTTTCTAATCAATATTGTGACACACATAAGACTATGTGCAGCTGTCAACATCTCGATACTGCTTGGCAATAAAACTTCATACAAAAGTTTGCACCACAACGCTAACATTCCTTTCACTTTGCATGCTTATAATTATTTGCTATTTTATTTTGTTTACTCATGTTAAATTTGATTCAGTTATGCTTTAATAAGTGAATAGGTTAGCTCATTCGGTGGACTTGTACTACGTTTCTTTCATACACACTGTGACACAAATGTATATGAGACACAGGTCCAGGAAATCCGATTCCTATTTGCAAGACTGCGTGAAGTCTTCAATGGCTTTTGGGAGGCGTACATACTGTATCCATACAGCAGACCCAATAAATGTCAAACTTTTTTACATCCCCTGTTAGCAAAATCTGGTTGAAATATTTTTTTCACCACACAAAAATTTTTAAGAACTTCATTCAAGCTATGTCTTGCGGTTGCAGACAATTTCGAAATGCCACTGATAAAAATGTGAGAATTTTGGTTTTTCAAAGGATCAAACAGTTTGACTACATTAATTGCTATGCATTGCATAGTGGCAAAAACCTACACTTGATGCACAAATTACATACAAAAGATTTTATTATACCAATGGTTTTTTGCATTTAAATTTTTTATGTGTTTAGGCTATTGAGCCCTATTCAAAATGGGCTTAAACTCGGTCTACTTCTCAGCTGAACTCTTGTTGCTAAGTGCCGAAGTCCTTGAAAGAAGAATGTCGAATAGCAGTTGAGACAATAAATAGAATTCCATGAAGGTTCACCGGTGTTCAAACAACACAGAAAATATATGTAATGTTAACATAGTAGAAGTACAACAAAGTTGAGAACGTCAAACTTGAAGTAGCGGCACAGCAGGCACTACTGCAGAGAATAATTTACCAACTCTTCTGCTTCTTCCCCTCCTGGTACAGTGAATTGAAACTGCCTGTAAGCTCTACACTACGCCTAAAATAATTGGAAAAGAAGAGATGCGAGGAAGCCAATAAAAGCTCTTCTTATGTTCACTTCACAGCTAAATGCCTTTTAATCATGCAATACTATCTTGAGCCTAGCACACATTCACAATACTGCAGTGACGGAGAAAACACTGTGCAATATTGCTTGGCAAGACTTTCACCGAGTATTTGAATGCTAGTGCTCACCCCTATATGCATGACCTGTGCTCAAATTTTTTTTGCGTAGTTTATCGTCACATAGTATGATACACATTCACAGTTTTCTCATCGCTGCTGTACGCATAAAAAAAGCAGTCATAACAACACATGATGGTCACAGCTCGATAGAAATGAAAAGAAACATCAGTAGATACATGACAACTAGTATATATGTTACCACAAATGGGGTCAGTCATAGGTCAAGTGATACCTGGCTATGAGTCTGCATCTTCTTTCTGAAAGGTGCCAGAATTCAGCATCAATTATATTTTGCTGCCGCAATTCAGTTGAATGCCAGCAAGTAATAAATTATTGTGACCATGAAAAACACGACAAAAATTATGAAATACGACTGCACCAAACGCAAAACATGCAGCATCCTAAGCAGTGCTTATTGCACTGCTTAGGCTGCTATGATGAGCTCTCAAGTTTATAAAGACCTTATTGAATGCAGCACCAGCCTAGTAAAGCTTGCAACGTGTCTCAAACAAACAGGCGTAAGCAAAAGTGTGCAGACCACGTGGTTGCGTCGCAGAACGCATTGACATGCCATCTATGCACACTGCCTGCTGCAGTGTACAGCCTGTTCAGTAGTGATCAGTTGGCCTCTTACAGCACTATGTTTGACTAAGTTACGGCGCTCATAGCGAAAACAACAAATGAGTGTTGATTACTTTGCTCCGTCTAATATATGCCGTTCTTTCACGCAGCAGCTTAGACAGCACCAATTGAAGTGCCGAGCACGTAGCTTTTTTTTCACCAGTTAGTCTAAACTAAGCATAGCTAGCACCATATAACCAAATGAAGCCAAGCATAAAAAACTAAATTTCCTCGGCCCGGCTTGCCCTCGTCAAATTAAGCCGAGTTAAACCTGCCTTGTAGCGCCAAATTTAGTAAAAACTACTCAAGCATAATGTAGCATAATACAACCTGTAAATCCAAGCATAAGCAGATTAAATTATGTTAGTTTTAATTAAGCATAGTCCTTTGCTGTTTTTGTGTTAATCTATGCAATGCTTAAATTAGCCGAGGTGAGTCAAGTGAAGTGTATTCAAATCTAACCAGGCATAATCGATAATGGTATCACTTCATTTATCTGAGCATAATTAGCCTCGACAAGGCAAACCGAACTCTTTATTTTTTATTCCTATATATCCCCACTTTGCCTCGAGGCGTTACAACAGGGGGGTCACAGAGTTGAAAAAAATATATTTTCATTGACACTGCGCACTTGCACAGATGTCAAACAATTCCTCTTGTTGATAGTTTTTACAAAACACGAATTTGCATACAGGTGCGTCCTGGCCTGGCATGGCCATATTTTGTGATGATGGTCTGGGCGTTGAGAAATATAATCTGGCTTTTTAAAGTAAATTTCACCGTCAATTCCCGTTTTTGTATGAAATATCTGGCATAAAAGATTCAGACGCAATTTTTTACGATGGGACGACAGCAACCCCCAGTTCAGCTCTTTTTTCATTTCGGTAAAACTGTGATTTTTCCATACCAACCCAAGACAAACCTGGCTGCTGTGTTTTGAATTCTTTCTAGTTTATTAATACAACCTAATTGTGATGGGTTCCAAAGAGTACAGTCACAATCTAAAATTGGTCGAATAAGCCGTGCGAGGTAAGCCGTGCTTCTAAGGCTAGAATCTGCACATCTCAAATTCCTTTGGATATAGTTCAATGCTACTGCGCCTTTGGAAACAACATAATCCACATGCGCATTCCAGGAACAATCATGCGACAGTAACACTCCCAAATATTTGTACTTGGATCTTTTGTCTAAATTATTTCTACTTAAAGAAAAATTCGCATCAATAATTTTTTCTCCTTTGTAAGCACACATGGAAGCTTTTATTTGTGTTTAAATTCATTTGCCCTTTAAGACACCATTGATGAATACGTTGAAGATCAGTCTATAATTCAAGGACATCATGGTCATTCTGAATTTTTCTTTGAGCAACGCAATCATCAGCAAAGAGCCGTATGCTTGAGCTTATGCCTACGTTAATGTCAATATTAAAAAGTCATTCAAAACAAATGCCATTCAAGACAACACATTGTCGGCGTTGTGCCAAGTAATTCTCGATCTAATTAAGAATTATTTCATCTATCTGGAGTATTCATAATTTTTCAACAAGCAGAGATTGGGAAACAGTGTCGAAGGCTTTGCTCAAGTAACCCTCAAAATATTATAAATCACCCATGGCTTTTTACGCTTCTTAAGCTTATTCGAGTCAATACTCGGTATGAACTGCTCTGAAAATCCAAGTAAGTTATTTTTAAATATATTCCACAAATAATCTACGTTGTGTTCTGCCAAACATTAAAATACAGGAAAATAATCCAGAAGCCCCGCAGAAATCGCCAATTAGTCGCCTTTATAAAAAAAGAACACCTTTCTGCTGGTAGTCTTTCTTACTCTCTGAATTTGTGTTCTAATACCTGCTATCACAATTTGATGGTCGCTAATCTCTGAATTAATAACAACATTACTTACTACATTTGGCGAGTTACAAGAGAGAAGATCGATCAAGGGTCTGAATAAATCTTGTGGTTTCCAAAACGTACTGTATCAACCCAAAAGTATCAACAATGTTTCATTTCTAGGTTAGTACGGCTTGCATGAAACACCTCACACCAGTCTTTTTTCCATTCAAGATTGGGTAAATTAAGATCACCGGCTAATAGTATATTTGATCAGACGCCTGTGAAACGATATCACCTGATATTTTCATAATGCCAGAGTTTGCGCTTGGTGGTCGATAAAACAACCCAGCCACGAAAAAAAAAATTGTTACCCACTGCAACAGTACACCAAACCGACTCAACTCTGTCAATACCGATTTCAAGATTACAGGATGATAGGAACGAATGAACCAACAAAGCAACACCACCGCCAAGACTTGGCCTATCTTTACGAAAGGCAGTCTAGTTGTTGGGAAACACTTCCTTATCAGCGATGGATAGATCGAGCCAGAATTCTGTGCCGAACACGATATCTGCCTCCACGGACTCAATCAAGCCAGCTAACTCATCTATTTTGTTCATTACACTTCGACAATTTAGCACTGCAATAATTAAATCACGATGAACGCAAGTAGTAGAATTTTAATCTCATCGTTTAGAGAAAGCAACGACTTCTTCACTTTCATTGTCCCATGTAAACGCTCTTCCATTTAAAATCAGTTTATCGGCTTTTAGTTTAACCTGATACTTCTTACCCGCCCTTTTCACTTTGCCGTATTCCCAAAGTTTCTTTCGCAAAGTACGCGTTTCAAACGAATAATCCTGCTCAACGCTATACTGTGTACCTTTGGAGTTTTTAGCATTCTTTAGGATGGCCTCCTTTTTTTATCAGATGAAAAGTTCACAATAATTGGTCTTTTTATGCGTTCATTAAAACAGCCTACCCGATGTGCCCCTTGAAGTGATGTCAGGTCATATCCAAGTTGGGCAGTGCAGATGCCAAACAAAGGCGAAACTGTTTTCAAGTTTCACGCTGGTCATTATCACCTAATCCGTAAAACACAAGATTCATTCAACGGCCTCTGTTCTCAAGGTCGTTGCTTTTCTTTTGCAGAGAACTTGTATTTGATGAGTCAGATCCTTAGTTACAGTGGCTTGCCCTTGTACCAATATCATGACGCTGTCTATATGGCCGTGAGTCACATCTAGTTGGCTCTTTATTTCAGCCATCTTATTATTACTGTTAGTTATTCTAGTATCGGTATTCTTTAACTTACTCATGATCGTATCCTGCAACGTCTTCCAATAATCCAAACCTCCTTTATCGAAAAGCCCAGCATTGAGCTCAATGCCTTCACAGAGAAGGAAAAGAAGAGCGACATATAGTACATGGTTCACAACGAAACGGAAAAGTTTGCCATTAACTCTAGTGCACTCTCGCGCCGTAGTACGCGCAACACATGCTTTTGTGAGAGGAGCCGGCAACGCTATATGTGTTTAGGAATTTCAAGCATACGACAAGCACTAACCTTCAAGAGCAGAAGTGGTTTGAGGTTCATGTCGGTGAGCGTATCAGCTCCACTTTCCACGTAGCCAAGGTGTCGCGCAAATATATGCGCCAGTTCTGGGTCACACGATGTTTCACACACGTAGTAACCATCACCGTCGTGATCGTCAACGCAAGCGACTCAGAGAGCGTCGCAGTGCCCCTCATCAAGCGATGCAAATTCTTCGGCTGAGGAAACTTTACGCGGTGGATCCGAAAACGGTTTGGTAGAGCATAGGCGCACCGTACACCCACCGAACAGCTGATGCGCAGTTTCCTTCCAAAAGCCAAAAAAAAACCTGCAAGAGCAGTAGTGGTTTGAGGTTCATGTCGGTGAGCGTACCGGCTCCAATTCCCACGTAGCCAAGGTGTCGCGCAAATATATGCGCCAGTTCTGGGTCACACGATGTTCCACACACGCAGTAACCATCACCGTCGTGATCGTCAACACAAGCGACTCAGAGAGCGTCGCAGTGCCCCTCATCAAGCAATGCACATACTTCGGCTGAGCGTACTTTACGCGGTGGATTCGAAAATGATTTGGTAGAGCATATTGCGCACCGTACACCCACCGAACAGCTGATGCGCAGTTTCCTTCCAAAAGGCAACAAAAACCTGCAAGAGCAGAAGTGGTTTGCAGTTCATGCCGGTGAGCGTACCGGCTCCAATTCCCACGTAGCCAAGGTGTCGCGCAAATATATGCGCCAGTTCTGGGTCACACGATGTTCCACACATGCAGTAATCATCACCGTCGTGATCGTCAACACAAGCGACTCAGAGAGCGTCGCAGTGCCCCTCATCAAGCAATGCAAATTCTTCGGCTGAGGACGCTTTACGCGGTAGATCCGAAAAGGGTTTGGTAGAGCATAGGTGCACCGTACACCCACCGAACAGCTGATGCGCAGTTTCCTTCCAAAAGGCAACAAAAACCTGCAAGAGCAGAAGTGGTTTGCAGTTCATGCCGGTGAGCGTACCGGCTCCAATTCCCACGTAGCCAAGGTGCCGCGCGAATATATGCGCCAGTTCTGGGTCACACGATGTTCCACACACGCAGTAACCATCACCGTCGTGATCGTCAACACAAGAGACTCAGAGAGCGTCGCAGTGCCCCTCATCAAGCGATGCAAATTCTTCGGCTGAGGACACTCTACGCGGTGGATCCGAAAATGGTTTGGTAGAGCATAGGTGCACTGTACACCCACCGAACGGCTGACGCGCAGTTTCCTTCCAAAAGGCAACAAAAACCTGCAAGAGCAGAAGTGGTTTGACGTTCATGTCGGTGAGCGTACCGGCTCCAATTTCCACCTAGCCAAGGTGTCGCGCAAATATATGCGCCAGTTCTGGGTCACTCGATGTTCCACACACGCAGTAACCATCACCGTCGTGATCGTCAACACAAGCGACTCAGAGACCGTCGCAGTGCCCCTCGTCAAGCGATGCAAATTCTTCGGCTGAGGACACTTTACGCGGTGGATCCGAAAATGGTTTGGCAGAGCATACGTGTACCGTACACCCACCGAACAGCTGATGCGCAGTTTCCTTCCAAAAGGCAAAAAAAACCTGCAAGAGCAAAAGTGGTTTGACGTTCATGTCGGTGAGCGTACCGGCTCCAATTTCCACCTAGCCAAGGTGTCGCGCAAATATATGCGCCAGTTCTGGGTCACGCGATGTTCCACACACGCAGTAACCATCACCACCGTGATCGTCAACACAAGCAACTCAGAGACCGTCGCAGTGCCCCTCATCAAGTGATGCAAATAAATGCTTTGGCAGAGGACACTTTACGCGGTGGATCCGAAAATGGTTTGTTAGAGCATAGGTGCACCGTACACCCACCGAACAGCTAATGCCCAGTTTCCTTCCAAAAGGCAACAAAAACCTGCAAGAGCAGAAGTGGTTTGACGTTCATGTCGGTGAGCGTACCGGCTCCAATTTCCACGTAGCCAAGGTGTCGCGCCAAATATGCGCTAGTTCTGGGTCACACGATGTTGCACACACGCAGTAACCATCACCGTCGTGATCGTCAACACAAGCGACTCAGAGAGCGTCGCAACGCCCCTCATCAAGCGATGCAAATGCTTCGGCTGAGGACACTTCACGCGGTGGATTCGAAATAGGTTTGGTAGAGCATAGGTGCACCGTACACTCACCAAACAGCTGATGCGCAGTTTCCTTCCAAAGGCAACAAAAACCTGCAAGAGAAGAAGTGATTTGAGGTTCATGTCGGTGAGCGTACCGGCTCCAATTTCCACGTACCCAAGATGACGCGCAAATATATGCGCCAGTTCTGGGTCACACGATGTTCCACACACGCAGTAACCATCACCGTCGTGATCGTCAACACAAGCGACTCAGAGAGCGTCGCAGTGCCCCTCATCAAGCGATGCAAATTCTTCGGCTGAGGACGCTTTACGCGGTCGATCCGAAAAGGGTTTGGTAGAGCATAGGTGCACCGTACACCCACCGAACAGATGATGCGCAGTTTCCTTCCAAAAGGCAACAAAAACCTGCCAGAGCAGAAGTGGTTTGAGGTTCATGTCGGTGAGCGTACCGGCTGCAATTCCCACGTAGCCAAGGTATCGCGCAAATATGTGCGCCAGTTCTGGGTCACACGATGTTCCACACACGCAGTAACTATCACCGTCGTGATCGTCAACACAAGCGACTCAGAGAGCGTCGCAGTGCCCCTCATCAAGCGATGCAACTTCTTCGGCTGAGGACACTTTACGCGGTGGATTCGAAAATGGTTTGGTAGAGCATAGGTGCACCGTACACCCACCGAACGGCTGACGCGCAGTTTCCTTCCAAAAGGCAACAAAAACCTGCCAGAGCAGAAGTGGTTTGAGGTTCATGTCGGTGAGCGTACCGGCTCCAATTCCCACGTAGCCAAGGTGTCGCGCAAATATATGCGCCAGATCTGGGTCACACGATGTTCCACACACGCAGTAACCGTCACCGTCGTGATCGTCAACACAATCGACTCAGAGAGCGTCGCAGTGCCCCTCATGGAGCGATGCAAATTCTTCGGCTGAGGACACTTTACGCGGTGGATTCGAAAATGGTTTGGTAGAGTATAGGTGCACTGTACACCCACCGAACGGCTTACGAGCAGTTTCCTTCCAAAAGGCAACAAAAACCTGCAAGAGCAGAAGTGGTTGGACGTTCATGTCGGTGAGCGTACCGGCTCCAATTTCCACGTAGCCAAGGTGTCGCGCAAAATATGCGCCAGTTCTGGGTCACACGATGTTCCACACACGCAGTAACCATCACTGTCGTGATCGCCAACACAGGCGACTCAGAGAGCGTCGCAACGCCCCTCATCAAGCGATGCAAGTGCTTCGGCTGAGGACACTTCACGCGGTGGATTCGAAATAGGTTTGGTAGAGCATAGGTGCACCGTACACCCGCCGAACAGCTGATGCGCAGTTTCCTTCCAAAAGGCAACAAAAACCTGCAAGAGAAGAAGTGATTTGAGGTTCATGTCGGTGAGCGTACCGGCTCCAATTCGCACGTAGCCAAGGTGTCGCGCAAATATATGTGCCACTCTGGGTCACACGATGTTCCACACACGCAGTAACCATCACCGTCGTGATCGTCAACACAAGTGACTCAGAGAGCGTTGCAGTGCCCCTCATCACGCAATGCAAATGCTTCAGCTGAGGTCACTTTACGCGGTGGATCCGAAAATTGTTTGGCAGAGCATAGGTGTACCGTACGTCCACGTAACGGCTGATGCGTAGTTGCCTTCCAAAAGGCAACAAAAACCTACAAGATCAGAAGTGGTTTTAGGTTCATATCGGTGAGCCAACCGGCTACAATTCCCACGCAGCCAAGGTGTCGCGCAAATATATGTGCCACTCTGGGTCACACGATGTTCCACACACGCAGTAACCATCACCGTCGTGATCGTCAACACAAGTGACTCAGAGAGCGTCGCAGTGCCCCTCATCAAGCGTTGCAAATGCTTCAGCTGAGGTCACTTTACGCGGTGGATCCGAAAATGGTTTGGTAGAGCATAGGTGCACCGTACACCCACCGAACAGCTGATGTGCAGTTTTCTTCCAAAAGGCAACAAAAACCTGCAAGAGCAGAAGTGGTTTGAGTTTCATTTCGGTGAGCATACCGGATCCAATTCCCACGTAGCCAAGGTGTCGCGAAAATATATGCGCCAGTTCTGGGTCACACTATGTTCCACACACACAGTAACCATCACTGTCGTGATCGTCAACACAAGCAACTCAGAGACCGTCGCAGTCCCCCTCATCAAGTGATGCAAATAAATGCTTTGGCAGAGGACACTTTACGCGGTGGATCCGAAAATGGTTTGTTAGAGCATAGCTGTACCGTACGCTGACCGAACGACTGATGCGCAGTTTCTTTCCAAAAGGCAACAAAAACCTGCAAGAGCAGAAGGGGTTTGAGGTTCATGTCGGTGAGCATACCGGCTCCGATTCCCACGTAGCCAAGGTGTCGCGCAAATATATGCGCCAGATCTGGGTCACACGATGTTCCACACACGCAGTAACCGTCACCGTCGTGATCGTCAACACAATCGACTCAGAGAGCGTCGCAGTGCCCCTCATCAAGTGATGCAAATAAATGCTTTGGCAGAGGACACTTTACGCGGTGGATCCGAAAATGGTTTGTTAGAGCATAGGTGCACCGTACACCCACCGAACAGCTGATGCGCAGTTTCTTTCCAAAAGGCAACAAAAACCTGCAAGAGCAGAAGTGGTTTGAGGTTCATGTCGGTGAGCGTACCGGCTCCAATTCGCACGTAGCCAAGGTGTCGCGCAAATATATGTGCCACTCTGGGTCACACGATGTTCCACACACGCAGTAACCATCACCGCCGTGATCGTCAACACCAGCGACTCAGAGAGCGTCGCAGTGCCCCTCATGAAGCGATGCAAATGCTTCGGCTGAGGACACTTCGTGCGGTGGATCCGAAAATGGTTTGGTAGAGCATAGGTGCACCGTACACCCACCGAACAGCTGATGCGCAGTTTCCTTCCAAAAGGCAACAAAAACCTGCAAGAGCAGAAGTGATTTGAGGTTCATGTCGGTGAGCGTACCGGCTCCAATTTCCACGTAGCCAAGATGTCGCGCAAATATATGCGCCAGTTCTGGGTCACACGATGTTTCACACACGTAGTAACCATCACCGTCGTGATCGTCAACACAAACGACTCAGAGAGCGTCGCAGTGCCCCTCATCACGCGATGGAAATGCTTCGGCTGAGGTGACTTTACGCGGTGGATTCGAAAATGGTTTGGTAGAGCATAGGTGCACCGTACACCCATCGAACAGCTGAGGCGCAGTTTCCTTCGAAAAGGCAACAAAAACCCGAAAGAGCAGAAGTGGTTTGAGTTTGATTTCGGTGAGCATACCGGATCCAATTCCTACGGAGCCAAGGTGTCGCGCAAATATATGCGCCAGTTCTGGGTCGCACGATGTTCAACACACGCAGTAACCATCACCGTCGTGATCGTCGGCACAAGTGACTCAGAGAGCGTCGCAGTGCCCCTCATCAAGGAATGCAAATGCTTTGGCTGAGGACACTTTACGCGGTGGATCTGAAAATGGTTTGGTAGAGCGTAGGTGTACCGTGCACCCACCGAACGGCTGATGCGCAGTTTCCTTCTAAAAAGCAACAAAAACCTGCAAGAGCAGAGGTGGTTTGAGCATCATGTCGGCAAGCGTGCCGGCTCCAATTCGAATAATCCAAGTCGAGTTCCCCTTGAGCCAGAAAAGAAAAGCCCAGAAAGAGGCTGACTACTATTTACTGACTGGATACTAAAGAAGCTTTATAAGGTCCCACAAGTGTTAACTGTTGACTCACATGGTTCACATGTGTTGGAGAAAAACAGATGAAGCGACATCTCTACTTTTCGGCCACTATGCTCCTACAACGCATGTTTCAAATCGTAGATAAAAATCAGCCTTTATTACCATATCACTTTCAGAAAAAAAAGTAAACTTGAACTTGCGAAAAACATATTGATTACGGTTCAATTTAATCAGATGAATAATATTAAACGCACGTATTCTAAGTGATCGCGTGCTGCAGCAACTCAAGTAAGTTCGTTCTGCATAGAAGAACTTACTGGCCGAATGCTGCATGCCGTCGCTCGAAACAAGGAGCGTTAACAACACCAAATACAAGCATACATCACCAATGCGAGATTTTTCATGGTCTCAAGTGGAGTTACGACTACCCCACGGTGGCCATTGATAAAAATGTGAGAATTCAAGTTTTTCAAAATATGAAATAGTTTGACTACAGTAATTGCTACACACTCATTGTATGTATGGTCATTCCTATTTTTCCTTTCCTTCGAGCGAAGCTATTAAGAGTACGCACTCGTAACACACATGCCGCATTCACACTTGTGAAATCGGTGCTTGTCGTGAAGGGGGCACCCCTTTAAAATGGTCATTTTCTGCTCTCTATGCCAATGAACAAAGGTTTGAGAGGAGGGGGGTGGCACGAGCCCGGTGTGCCACCCCTGGCTACGCCTCTGGTGAGTAGTGAAACGGAAACATCAGAGCAGCCGGAAAACCACGCCCGCATGCGCCGAAAATGTTTACAGTTGTTATGGGCCCAGGGAATGATGCGCCCGCCGCTACTTTTGCGAGTTAATTCGAGTTTGCCTGCTTTCTGAGCGTTACATTCCGTACCGAATTCCAGTTTTCACGCAAAGTACTGTAAAGTAACAGCTCGCACTTATTGAAGATTTGTTTGGGGATATGTACGCAAGCCGAAACGGCACGAGCGAATGCACCGGTAGCGGTGGCACCGGATTCAGTTGGCTGTGCACAGAAACGGGACATGTTCGGGCATGCCAACTCGCTGCTGCTGCACCGTCTACTTCCAATGTTCTCGGCGATCTCAATGCAAACCAGGATCTCGATGAATGCATCCTCGTTTAGGCCGTCAAGCTTCGTCGGGCTGCATGAGTTTCCTGCAATTATAGTCATTGCGAGACACAACCGATGGTTTCACTGCCATGTTGCATTTGCGGCTGGCTATTCAGATCGCGTGGTTTTTGACTAGTCGACCGTGAATAGGAAAGAGGATCCGCTTTCGCGCGACGGGTAAATCAGACCAATTTCTTCGTGCCGGCTTCGCGGCGTTAGTTTCCGGTGGCTTAGGTGGTGAAGCGAGTGAATTTTCGGTGAGTTTTGCTATATTCGCTCCGGAGTTAACAAATAACGAATTTGAACCCAGCGCGAGCCTTTTAACAACTGATTGGGTTGCCGTAGCGTACACACATGCGAACAAATAATGCATGAACTTTTATTCGGATTTACTTACCATGTGTCCTCCGCTTGAAAATTAGACAACACCGACGAATTCGTCCCGGCCGCCACTGGCTGCCTCGACGGGTAAGGTTCTGTTTGGCGTTTTATAAATCAGTTGCTAGACATAGAGGTGGTTGTTGCCAGCCTGCCGCCAAATTTGGCAGAGAAATTTTCTTTTGTAGTTGTGACTGCTCCATGAGGGTTTGGTGTCCTCCGCAGTGCATTTCGCGAGTGCATTAGCGACTCTTGCCGAAACCGGCAAGGGACGCTGGCCGTTTTAAATAACGAAATGAACTGCGCCTTGCAGACGTTGGGACGCGTTCTTTTGCTGTGTGTGCTGCTGTGTAATTAAGAGATCGTGTCTCTAAGTTAGGAAAGCAACGATGCGTCGTGCGCCATGCATTTCGGGAGTGCGTGTGCGATGAACTTGTTCGCGAGTGCGTGAGCGGCTCTGGCCGTTTTACTTAACGGAATGAACCACGCCTTGCAGAAGTTTGGGCGCATGTTCTTGCTGTGTGCGCAGCTTTTCAATTAAGAGATCACATCTCAGTATTGTGGACGACCGGGAAAACTGAAAAGAGTTGCAGCAGGTGGTGGCTGCCCCCCCCCCCCCCTACTTTTTTTTCACAGCTGATCGTGCCTCGTCAACCACGCACCACGAAGGAGATGCTACGCTTCCCTTAGCTAGGAGGGGGGCCAGCGCACTGCCTGCTGCGACACTATTCTGCTGCGACCTAGCACTGATTCGTGATCTCTTAATTGCACAGCTGCGCACACAGAAAGAGAACGCGCCCAGACTTCTCCAAGGTGTGGTTTATTCCGTTGTTAAAACGGCCTCTTAATTGCACAGCAGCAGACACAGCAAGAGAACGCGTCCCAACGTCTGCAAGGAGTGGCTCGATCCGTTAATTAAAATGGCCAGTGTCGCTCATGCACTCGCGATATGCACCGCGAACGACACCAAACTTCACGGAGAAGCCACAGCTACAAAAGCACATTTTTTCGCCAAATTTGGCGGCAGTCTGGCAACACTGACCCTTCAAGTCTGGCAACAGTTCATGCATCGCCAAACAGAATCGTGCCCCTCGATGAACAGAAGGCAGTACAGAAGCGTCGTAATTTCTCGCGCTCCGAACTATAGAAGATGGCATAGTCCGGACCACTTTCTACGCCGTGCGTCTATGTCATTCTTGATACTCCGGATGGAAAGGCATGGTTTATTAACTTTTCGAAGAGCGCTGGCGCGGCGCAGGCTATTTCAAACTTGCCTACAGAAATAACTTCTGTGACATGTACGCCGAGGCTTAGAACGATCCTTCTTGCTTGTTTGTTCTTGTCTAAATGGGCGTATTTAGATACAGCCTTTTCACCCACGTCCATTTTTTTTTTCATGTTTTGATTCACTGCCTTTTGAGACTGGTTTAACTCCCACATTTTCCGATGTTTGATATTCATAGTAATAGAGTGCTTTCAGCTCATTTTATCCCCTTTGAAGGGAGTTTGTATTTCGGGATAGGTGAAAAAAGCGCACATAACCTGCTTAAAACGCCCTTATGGGCTTATTTCTGTTTACATTGTATGAATCAGAAGAAAATACAAAGCTTGTTCACAGTATTAGCCATGCTGACATCGTAATAACTTCTTCCGCGCACAGACTGACACACGGGCTACTGCACCACCGCTACAATAAACTAAAGGCTTGATTCAGCAAAGGAAGACATCACCGATACTGTCACACGCTGCCCATGTATGTCCACAACTATCGCGCCACAACTAACACACCCGCTGCTACTCTTTTTTTTCCAAAAGCAACTCTCCTTTTCATAAATATTATTTGGCGGGTGGCTGATAAAAAATGATTTCATGTGGTGGATGTGATATGCTTCTGCGCTCACTCGTGCTGTGCCATCAAGGTTCTTAAGGGGAGATGTTACTCGAAGACACTTTTTTTATTATTCACCCTGTAGCAATGAACCTTGAGTTGTTTATGTAACTTTTTATGCTGATTTCAAATATATAGTTATTTTTCTTGCAAGTTACTCACTTTTAGCTCTGCAACGTGACAAAGTGAAAACCTTAACCCGTTTGCCCCGCCTCTTTTCATCCCTAAGCCTTTGTAATTTTTTACCATTCATAGCTCATAATGCGTCAAATAAAGTGTAGAGTGCAAATAATTAACTAGGAAGCACATACAAAATATGTAACACACGTGAAAAATAATAGACGTAAAAAGTCTATATTTCACCTACCCTAGTAAAGGTATACATACAATTTTTATTACACAATAAAATATGGAAGTTTAAACTAGATAATTGCATTTATCATACTTTGGGAAAACTTTGGGCAAAATATCATGCAGATCCGAGCACTAGAAGTGCCCGAAAAAAGAGGGGCACATTGAAAAAAATGGCGAAATTTGTGCTTTGAGAAAAACAAGTTGTAAAGTTAAAATTGAGTTCTTAATTATGAAAGATATCATTAAAACAGATGAAATTTGCACATAAAATAAACAATCCTTTTTGTAGTGGCCACTGTGACTAAAATACGCCAGCACCATGACTCTGTACCTCTCGGCTTTTTCGAGCCGACTCCTCACAGACACTTCGCTCACAGACAAGGCCATGAAACGCTTGCCAAACTTCCGCTACATCTGGCAGAGCCTTGTGCCAACTACAAGCTACGAAAAAGTTCGACAGGACTGTGAAATCTAAACTAAGTTCAGCGTCATGCCATTTTGCGGCCATGTTTGTGCCTCATACCATCGTACATAATGGTAATGCCGTGCCTGCTAAGTTCTCACTGCAAGCTCTTTGGACCTCTCAATATCGGTGCTGACGTCATCCATTGCCGCATCACGAACTTTCCGGCTGACGGGTGCGAATGACTTTTGATGCATTGGCTTTTGCAAGCCATCAACTGCCGCAAATAGGACCAGCATCTCGTTGCCTATTCCTACAGAGCGTGCCGCACAACGGCTTTCACTTGCGAGCAATGCTTTTTTTTCATTCATAACGGAGATAATTACACGAGAAAAGCATTGTTCAGCTGCGTTGCTCGACAAGACGTGGACCCCGCAAAGAGGTCTTACAGCACATTCAGGCGTGCAGCGGCCAATGGCGGTCCTCGATTCGTACCATGTGATAAGCCAGTCGCAGCGCTTGAAAAACACGCAGAGGAGTGCTTCTATTTATTATTTCTTGCGCTGCATCAGCGAGAGAAACTGTTGTTATTTGAAGAGTGGGGCTTGACTCTTCGACTCATGCGATCAATAATGGCGAGTGGCGGCACATTATTAGCGGTAAGGTGCTCGAAGACTGCACCCTTTCGACCTTTTAACAGGCACCTTGTGCTCTTTCGATGTAATTTTAAAGCATTTTCAGTTAAGTCTCAACCTGTATTATTTTTTTCATAACAGGAGAGGTACTAATCTTATCAAAACAGGCGAAAACAAAAATCGGTAGTTTTGCAAAAAACTCCCGTTTTTCGACCCTCATCATCCCTTAAATGGAAGGACTTTATTCGAAAAACGTACCTCGCATTCACAATGCGCACAGTTTATCGTCGCATGCGTTAGCGGCCTGCACTTCAAAGACGAGTGGAACTAGCCTTAGGCGTATGTGTAGGCAGAGACCGGTCTGCCAGACATACGCTTGTCCACACGTTAGAGGAATACAGCAAACAGGGTTAAACGTGTACTAGAAAGTAAACTAACCTTGCCCTTAACATTGCAGGATCATGCGCTTGCTCGTCCTACGGCATCCAGCTTTGTCCCCACTGTGGGGCCCAGCTTAGCCAGTCTGTTCTTGGCATGCGTACGTGCATGCAGATATGTGTATGCAGAATGTTTGCCGACAAAATAAAATTGTTTACCGACAAAGAGCGATAACCAACAACTGGCGTGGATTAGGAAAGTTGGCTCTGCGTATTAAGACTTGTGAGACGTGCTATCACCGCCGAATGAAATATGATCAATGGTGTGTGTGTGATGCGATATTTACCTTGAATATGAGAGATGCGCTCATGATATTTGTCAAACGTTTTCATCGCACAATGCTGCCTAATTGGATGTGCGTGCCTGCCAATGGTGATCATTTGACGGTGCGCACCATGCCGTTGCTACCGCTCGGGCCACACGCTGCACTGTTCGTGTTTCGTCTGACGTTCATCGTATAATTTGGTAAAAATAAGAAAAACTCAGCGAGAGGGGCCAAGAGGGGCAATAGGAACTTTATTTTTTTTCTTTTTTTCCACCTTTGGGCGAATATTGCTATTTGTTACCTCGCTGTAAGAACAAATCCTTGATCGAACGCATTGTCGTACCAGACTTATGAAATTTGTGGAGCCCATACCGAGCCGGGGTGGAGCCATTGTTGCAAAGAAGCGGAAAATAAAGGGCCTCGTGTTACGGATGCACGTATCGGGAAACTTCAGCCAGAAGCTTCTGCAGTTGCCACTGCACTTTAAGTGCGGCCCATCGTCGATTTCACGCGTTCGCCTCTTTGCAAACTTTCGAGTTACATTCAACAAGTGCCCACTGCTATGAAGTCGCCCAACGTTAATCCGCAACTCGCAGGACTTCATTGTCAAGGTGCGCAATCTCACTGTAAACGACAATGAAGTCATGGTGTCATTTGACGTCGTCTTCTTTTTTAGCTGTGTTCCCGTGGCATTTGCTGTGAACGCCTGTAAAGCTGCCTTGCAGGCTGATGAGAAACTGGGTGAACGAACCATGTCTGAAGTTCTAGATCTCTTGAGGCAACTTGAGTTCTGTTTGAATGATTCCTACTTTATTTTTCTTGGTGTCATTTACAAGCAGCTGCTTAGAACCCCTATGAGTGCGTCAATTTTGGTAATGGGACAAACCTGGCTATGGAGTCAGTGGAAAGCCGGGCTCTGGCTTCCTTCCAACCTGCTCCGAAAGTACATTTCTGATACATTGATGATTGCTCTTGATCCTAAAGAAAAATGCCCTGGCCGCCTTTATCAACCCCTTAAACAGTATTGAGGAAGCTATAAAATTCAACGTTCAAGAAAGAAGCTCTGGACATCTTCTTTATCTTGACGTAATGGTACAGCGGGACACAAAACATATGTCTTTTAGTGTTTATAGGAAGGACACGCATAGTGGGTGGTATCTTAATTTCGCGTCTGTAAGTTCCTGTAAGCCACAAGTGGTCTGTGGCCTTTTCTTAAAAAAAAGGGGGCTCAGAGAATTTGCAGCAAGCCAGAGGACTCAGACTCCAACTAAGCATGCACTCGACGTGAACTCGGCACCTGCAAGCACGCCAGAAGTTTTCTTGCGTCGTCCGAAAAACGAGCCCTACGTCTGACTGAGCCTCATGATTCCCTTTGCCGGCGTCGCGCATCCACTCCCTACGTTCCCGGTATCAGTGAGGCATTGTTGCGTGTACTGCATTGATGCAAAGTGCAAGTCGCCCATACTCCGACCACAAGCTACGTCACGAGCTCGTCAGCGTCAAGGACAAAATAAAAAAGAAAAAGTTCTGTTGGTCGTTTATAAGATTCCCTGCGCTGACTGTGAATATGTCTACGTGGCTGAAAGCGAAAATTTCGAGTGACGTCTGAAAGAGCACATGAGTGACATGAAGCTATTAATATGAGGTATTATCTTATAACACGGTCATCCGACCAATCATCGAATGCGCATCAGTAGTATGAAAAAAGCACACGAAAAGAAACGCTGCGCACTTGGAAGGTGTCTAAAGAAAATCGGTGCGCTTTATTTTTAATATGTACAGCTGGTACACATGCGCACGTATTCTAATGGAAAAGGCTGAACTGGAACCCTTTGAAATTCGGCACCAAGCTGACAGACTCGTGTACCTATACAAGATTTTACACAACAAAATAGGAATATAGAAAAGGACTAATTCATTGATCCTGACAACACACGAATCACACGCTCTCATCACTCAAAAAAAAAAAAAAAACACGAGACAATAACTTCCAAACAGAAGTTTTTCATAATATATTTTTCCCACGAACAGTCGAATGAGCTCCAAGCCGATGTTGTGGAACGCACGACCACATCAGATATCGCTCCTACACATAGGGCTCATTTGTTGACTGTAAAACTATATGAATCTACTGATTTATTTTGTCAGTGTTCAATGGTATGTTTTTATATGTATTTCAATATATTTTTTTCATAGCATGTGCACTACGTATTAATGGCCTTTCGAGTAGTTGGGTTACATTGCTCAATGTACACTTGTTCATTTCTACATGTATTCTGATATTTTTATAGCATGTGCCCTATGCATTAAGGGCATTTCGAATATTTAGGCTACAGTGCAGTTATGCAATAATGTTTTATCGATGTGCTGGCAGTATTGCTGTACAAATCTACTCAGTGTCTGGCATGACGTTAGCGTTTTTTTTTCGTAGTATAGCTACATTTTTTCACCTTTGTATCCCCACTCCTGCATAGAGCTTTTTAAGGCTAGCAGCCCTTTGCAAATAAATAAATAAATAAATAAATAAATAAATAAATAAAATGAAAAGTCGCTCCCAGTGCTATCGCAGAGCATGCACAAAAAATCCCCCGCTGCTTCGACTGGGACCACGCTTTCATTATCGCCCGGAAAAAAAACGACACGAAATGGCACTATCTAGAATCTTAAACTATCCAGACAACGAGCAATACGATTAACCACAACGCCAGCAATTCACCTCTGATGTATGCAAGATGCCTCAACCAATTATTTTAGTGTATTTAAACCGGAAGGTTCGGGCTCTCGGCTTAGTGAACAAGGCTTTTGTGGAGAAGCCAACACGTCTCTTATACAATTTTTGACACCTTCTTGGTCGGCGTCCTGTCTTTTTATGTCTACAATGCCACTATATACTTCCCGACCAGACGAGATTTCGTCCAATTCTTGACTTCATATAGATAGATAGATAGATAGATAGATAGATAGATAGATAGATAGATAGATAGATAGATAGATAGATAGATAGATAGATAGATAGATAGATAGATAGATAGATAGATAGATAGATAGATAGATAGATAGATAGATAGATAGATAGATAGATAGATAGATAGATAGATATTCATCAGCCTGACTCCGTCCACTGCAGGACAAAGGCTTATGTTACGCCAGTCCTCTTGGTCACTGCTGTTCGCTACTGCCATTAATTAATTTCCCGTTAATTTCTTAATCTCATCTGCCCATCTAACTTTCTGTCACCCCATGACGCGCTTGCCTTCTCTGGAAATCTGCCCGGCCACGGTGGTCTAGTGGCTAAACTACTCGGCTGCTGACCCGCGGGGCACGGAATCGGATCCCGGCTCCGGCAGCTGCATTTTTGATGGAGGCAGAAATGCTGTAGGCACGTGTGCTTGGATTTGAGTGCACGTTAAAGAGCCCCAGGTGGTTAAAGTTTTCGGAGCCCTCAAATACAGCGTCTCTCATATATATGGTGGTTTCGGGACGTTAGACTCCACATATCAATCAATATTTATATATATGCTCAGATAATCCATTTAGCTACCCTTAATTACAAGCAGTTACCCTGTCTACGCACTACATGCCCGACCCATGTTCATTTCCTCTTCTTTATATCAACTATGATATCCTTAGCCCCGGTTTGTTCCATGGTCCACTCTGCTATTTTGTCTCTTAAAGTTACACCAACCATTCTCCTTTTCGTTGCTCGCTGTGTGGTCCTAAATTTAAGCTAAACGCTCTATGCAGGTCTGCAGGACTCTGCCTCGTATCTCAGTACCGTCATGATGCAGCTGTTATATACCTTATATAGGCAAGGTATGTGATTAAAAAGCAGAAATAAAGAAATGAAACTGCAAGTATCAAGCTTTCAGCTTGTATTTCGGAGTGCCGTATTACACCAAAAAGAACAATTTGGAAAATTTATTAAGGTTTTCAACCTAACAAAATGACGAATAATTTTGAAAACCACATTAAAATGGTACACTTTGAGAAGTTATATTGAAATTACACGCGGCACCAAAGGCATACCTGTGGCAACGTCCCAAGTCTCAGGCACCAAAGCTTAGAACATTTTGCTCCGATAAGGTCAAGCCTATTTCCACAAGGGAAGTAATTAGAAGTAAAGTTCTAATACAAGAATATTTTGAAAACGCAGTCCGAATGGTTTTTTTTTTCCTTTTACAGTTTCGTTTCAGCTGTGCGCTCATGGTTTTGCCCCTATGGCTCGCTCATCGCAGTCATCACATTGCTTTACCTTGTGTTTTAGGTTATTTCTGGTTAATTATGTAGTGTGTGGTGTGATGGCTTGAAAGTGCCATATGTAGCGCGTCGACCTCTGAAAGAAAAAGAAACGATTCACTGTACCGCAATTTTCTACCAGACATAGAGAAGCATGTATAAGTGCATATATTCCAGAAATTTTGAATGAACTACCTGAAAAGTTTTTTCAGCTAGTTCAAAAAGCAATGAAAGAAATTCCTCTTTGAGCTGTGAAATTTCATGACTATAATCTATTTGTATGTCGTATATGCTCTTGGTCCATCCTTTATTCTCTTCCTTCTATTAAAAACAGACTTAGACCCATATTTTCGTGTTTCTCATAGAAGTGGACAATGAAGTTTTCTTGTAATATTTATTATTATTATTATTATTATTATTATTATTATTATTATTATTATTATTATTATTATTATTATTATTATTATTATTATTATTATTATTATTATGTTCTTCGCGATGGCAGCGTCAGGTTGACGATATTTTAAAAAGTATGTTGAAATCTATTGTGTACAATCGTTCCTCAACAGACATTGCATATTTATTTTCTCTACTTCGCCTGCCGTCTTAACGCGCCCTTTAACCAAACTGTTGTATTACGGCATTTCTGGGGCTCTCAGTTCAAAAACTATTGCATTGCCCCTCGTATATTTAGAAAAACTTCCGGCTTTTCTGCACCATTCGTCAAAACATGATATGGCAAAGCTACTAGCAAGGTCTATGTCCCCACTGTTTTAATGACATCCCCGACAGTGTTTTTTCGGCAACGACTAAATGCAGTCTACGAAAGAGGCAGGTCTCTTTTATGTTGCATCAGTTATCGTATTATGGGTAAAATCTGTTTAAAAATTTTCAATACTTATCTCAATTTCTGCTTTTCAGGTACTATTGCTCCCGCTAATTTGATTCTTAATTGCTATTGTGTTTATATGTAGCGTAAACTAGTTACTTGTATTCTTTCTCTGATTGTTTACACGAAAACCTTTTCAATATGTATGTCAGTTCTCGTTTGCCGATGTGCCGGGCCAAGTCCTCCAAGCCACTCTGGCTTTGACAGGTCTGTTATTTGTTTTGTACAACTCAGGATGACAATAAAAAATTATTATTATTATTATTATTATTATTATTATTATTATTATTATTATTATTATTATTATTATTATTATTATTATTATTATTATTATTATTATTATTATTATCATCATCAATTTGCTGGGTGAAAGGTGGCAAGATTTTTGTGAAGAAAGACGCAGATGCATTTCTGATCCAAGTGAACAACTTGTTGGACATTGATAAAATCTCATAAACACCATGACAATAAACTTTTACACCACATCAAAAATACAAAGGTTTAAAGGTGTTTTTGGCATAAACTGGAAGCTTGACTTTACAGTATTAGCGTAAATATTAGAAGCCTTCGAAAATACTGCAATGAATTGAGAACGTCAACTGAATCACTGAAGAATTAATTGTGCGGACGCGTTTGTTTTAGTCGAGTCAAATGCACCAGTGGATGGCGCAAATAAGTTTGTCTTTCATGGTTACAAAGCCTATTTTAGGCCTAGGGTAAGCCAGCGAGGTGGTCGTGTAGCGCTATTCGTTAGCACGAAATATTGCACCACATCGTGGTGCAATATTTCGCGTGCCTTTTCGTGGTGCAAAAAGCGTGCCTTTTCCGCAAAGGAGGCTGTGCAATGGTTGCAGTAACCCTAGTGCGCCAGGTAACTACAACAGAATTGTTCCTACGAAACTGGGAGGCTAGCCGAGACGTACGATTCTCCCCACTGCAAGATGAGGGCGCGCGATCGAGCGTACACCCCCTTATTCTCTACGCGGAGCAAAGTACGCGCGAAAGATGAGAGCCACCACGCACTCACTGCGCCATTCTGCTGATAATGCTGAAAACACGGAACCCCCCCCCCCCTCGCCGCGATGTCCGCCTACAGTGGTAAGTGGTAAATATCCATAGCTTGACGTTTGAACGTTGAAGAAGGCACATCTTAGTGGCTCAGTGGTTAACGCCTCGCATTCATGACGCGAAGGTGCCAAGCTCGATTCCACGTGCCGGAGTCTGTTTTCTGGGTTTTTAAAGACGATAGTCATTCCTGAGGACCTTCGACAGAAAAACTTTCGTCTGTTTGTCTGTCTGTCTGTCTGTCTGTCTGTACAATTGTCAGTTTCTTCGACCTAACGATACCTCGAACGACATTAAACAGCCAACCCCATTCGCTGCGCCCACCAATATTCCTCAAGGTTTAGCGTTCATTGTTGTGCGATTGTCAATTAAAAAGCAATTATTGCACATATCTGAGGCACCATAACAACACTTCGAAGTTTTGTATATGTGCCTTTATACTAGAAGAGGCACACTCAAGTAACTCTAGGAATGTAGCGTTTATCGCGCTGCGCTGACAGTGCAACACGATGCTCAAAAAGGTGTTTCGAACGCTTTGCTACGACGTCACGGTAGTGGCATCTGCCCGTCGCTTTGCGTTCTACACCTTATCACCTCCGAGACTGGTGCGCATCTTTTTCCGCGGGCTGCACGCCTTTGTTTTTGAAGATAACTGCCAGATGGCGCTTGTGTCTAGCGTGCCTCGATGCGCTCGTTTGTCTCCGCTACACGCTTGAGGCACTCTAACGCAGCGCCTCCAGAATACCCTTCACCGATTTTCTTGCGCATAACATCAAATAAACGTATTGTTCACTCTCTCCAGACGCAAGACTATCGTCTTTCGACTACGTTGCGGTGTAGCATGCAGATTTGGAACCATGCTTTTTTTTTCTTGAGTTTTCGCGTATATATATATATATATATATATATATATATATATATATATATATATATATATATATATATATATATATATATATATATACTGTGCATGACGTCGACGCCGACGCTGGTGGTAAAATCCAGCCGATAATGTCCATAAAATTGCTATAACAATACAACTAAAAACTATAGAAAAATTATTCATTGTTCACAGCAGATCCAGCGAGAAGCTGAGCGGGATGCAGGCGGTGTCTTTACGACAGCTGCGGACGCACAAGTATCCCAACCCATCGCTGTTTAACAGACTGTAGCCCAATATATATCCGACGAATATATGCAAGATATGCCATAGTGAGGTTGCCACATTAAATCACATGCTCTGGGACTGCGCTACAAGCAGCCCTAGCCTCAGTGACCAACTCTGGGCCGTCCAGCAGGCCCGCGAGGCGGCGATTAGGCAATGTCTTGACGTCCCCACGCGGGAGACCTAAGGTACGGTCGGCGAAAGCTCTGCCGGACTTCCAATAAAGTTTTTACCAACCAACCAACCAACAGCCGATATTATGAGCGCTATTTGTCATTAGGACTGCCTATGAAAACGTAGCTGACGGGCACCGAAAAAACCCAATTCAAAACTTGAATAAAATGTTGCGAGCAATAGGGTTGTCGCTCTTTTATGGTCAGCGAAAAGGCGGTATTTTTTGTAATGATTCAACTAAGCACACAAAAAACGGGCAAAGATATGTGCTTTGGTAGATAATCCGCGAGGCAAGAAGATCACGCCCACTGATTAGCTCAAATCGTTTTCCGAGAAACAAGAGATAAAGGTTATTGAGTTCAATCACTTCTTCAAGCGTTTCTCGAAGATTGTGCATGCGCATAAACGCACGTGCACGCTTAAACAATCTGTTTTTGCATCTCCTTATTTGCCGTCGCTCTCGAAGGAAGATAGGAAAATATTTTCAGTTTTCGTCCAAATCAACAACAAGGAATTGACGGAGTAGCTATGGCCACGCTTCGACGAAACTTTGAAGCATTGGTAGACCTACATTTCTTCATATTAAATGTATCTTTAAACAGTGCATCAATTCCCGAGAAATTACCCCACCGCAGCGGTCTAGTGGCTAAGGTACTCGGCTGCTGACGCGCAGGTCGCGGGATCGAATCCCGCGGCTGTGGCGGCTGCATTTCTCATGGAGGCGGAAATGTTGTAGGCCCGTGTACTCAGATTTGGGTGCACGTTAAAGAACCCCAGGTGGTCAAAATTTCCGGAGCCCTCCACTACAGCGTCTCTCATTATCAAATAGTGGTTTTGGGACGTTAAACCCCACAAATAAATGAATCATCAATCATCAAAGTATATTACTGCTGGTAGGCCAGAAAGGTAGGTGTTGTCACCATTGTGATTTACTTTATGTATGAATGACTTCCCCTCAGGAATTTGTAAAGCCAATGTGTACCAGTATGCAGATGATGTGGTCCTATTAACTCGTCACATACGTTATGAATGGCGAGTAATGCTCTTCAGAGAGAAATTCATAAGGCATTGCTATTGTTGAAGAAAACTGCCTAATTGTAAACGAAAAGAAAGCCAAATTGATCTGCTCTCGAAGCGCTCTAAAACACATAAAATAGATATACCTATTTTCTTCACACCGAGCATTGCAATCCATGCAATTGTTCTGCACTGGAAATGTTGACACTTTCAGATACCTAGGCGTAATTTTTCATAGTGGTATGTCTTGGCAGCATCTCATGACATATATATGTTTCAAATTCAGAAGTGTGACATGTCTGCTTTTTAATATAAAAAGCTTGGTGCCTCTACCAGTGAAAAAAGTTATAGTTCATTCGTTTGCGGATGGTCGCTTCGAGGCCACGCAGTGCAGATGCGCGTCGCATTGGCTCCGCGGATTTTGTACGGTTTTCTACATTTACTAGCCTGCTATTTTTCTTAAATTTACTCAAGTGACTGCAAAAGTTTTACGGACTATCCCAATACCAGGTTTAGGCAGCTGAGCCCGTAATTCGGCTACTCTGAAAAGATTTTCCGTACTGCCACGCTGGTCCGACAAGCCACTAAACGGGCACGTTAGGCTTGACGTGCCGGCGTCGCAAACCGGTGCTACCCATTCGCTGTGATGGCGTCTGAAATGGACGTCGTGCAAGTCGATGGAGAGGAGCTATCACCAAAGAAGCTCGGGAAAGAGCAGGGATGGTGCGAAATGAAGCGTAAAACCAAGAAAGGGGCTGGAGACGCCGACCCAGCGACAGACCAACAAGCAATGCCAGCAAGTTCCAAGAAGGCGGCGTTCATGCAGAGAGCGATGCAGCATGTGAGGAAAATCAGCAAGGCGAGCCGAATGCCCAACTGGCCGACGGATGATTACAGGATCATCGTACGAACCCGGAACATCTTCAACGTATTGTAGTACCAGAAAGACCGCTTCCACTTCTGCATACGCAATGCGGCAGGGGTGGGACGCGAAGAAGCCGAGGAAGACAGTGTTTGCCTGATCGAGCGCCAAAACTTGATTGTGGTAAGCACATCGTCACAAGACCATGCAAAACGGTATGGTGGCATGACGATAGTTATAGCGCGAAGACAAAACGACGATGCAGAGACAAGGACACGAAAGACATGAGCGCTCGTGTTCTTCTTGTCTCTGTGTCGTCGTTTCGTTCTCGCGCTATAACTATCGTCATGCTATACCAACTAGCCCAAGCTGCCCCACTTCTAAGGTACGGCGGCATTTGCAAGGTGCGTATGGGTGACCGCAAGTTTGAAGCGAACGCCTAAAGAGCAGCGCAGGAGAACACATCCAAGGGCGTCATAAAGGGCATATCACTTGACGAAAAGCCAGCGGACGTAGTGCGAAGTCTCGTGTACCACCATAACCCGACCGTCCTGCATGCCAAGTGCATGGGAAACACGACAAACGTTATCATCCTGTTCGAGGGATACTACGTGCCCTCTTACGTGAAGTATGGAGGAATGGTGCTAATGTGCACTCTGTAAAAAAACACATTTTGATATGTGCAACCAGTTTGGTTGTCTGGGACATAGGGCCGACATGGGCCCCAACCCGAATGACAAGAAGTGCCGTGGGTGCGGATGCGGCAACGCGCCCAACGATCATCGGTGCGAGCCCATGTGCCTGCTGTGCGCAAAGGATCAACTAACGGAGACCGCAAGGGCAAAGCCAAGCACAAAACAACCTACCTTGTCAAGCGACGACAATGGTAACGTAGAATACGCGAGGAGGCTAAGGCCACCTGTAGCAGCAGCAGCACCGTCAAAGACAGAAGGGATGGCTCCCCCCGACGCCACGCTAGAGTGTACTAGAAGTGTTGAGTGGCGACGGTGCCTCACCACCTGATCCCTTCCGCGTTGCCCGTAGCGGTGGCGCCGCAGTCGAATAGTACTGAAAGAGCCACATGCCGCGTGCAGGAACTGCTATGCACTTGGCCTCCTCCATCATGCTTTCTTGATGCACATTTCTTCGTACCTGCCCATCATTCATGTCTAGCACACGATGCCATAACCCTTGAAGTATGACACGCCAATCTACTGAATTTGCGCTCCAAAAAAGCCGTCGTAAGAGACGACCATAGCACCTAGGCTCCCGGACTTCGACCAGGAAACAGATAAGGGGAATGCTTATCTTGTAAAAGATGAAGCGTATTCTGAAGCCAATGAAGTTACCTATCAAGCCAAGAAGAGGGCATTGTTGGTCGCTGCGTTGGGATCAAAGGCGATAGAAGTCCTATGCGGAAGAGTGGTGCCGCGTCTGCGAAACGATCCAGCTACAGGGAAGTGATAGCATCGCTGAATGACTTTTATGCCCCAACGCCTAATGAGATGTCGGAAACCTTCCAGTTTTTTCACCGTGAGCAAGAAGAAAAGAAGTCCGTGAAAGCGCTGATTGTTGGATATGGAAATGTTGCCGAGAACTGCAATTTTACATTGAGGTTAGACCGAATGCTGAGAGACAGAATCGCATGTTGGTGTTCGCTCGAAAAGTTTGCTAAAACAATTGCTAGCGAAAAGCGACTTGACTATTGAAGAAGCGGAAGAAGCCTTTCTTGATGAAGCCTTTCTTTGGCTGTGAAAAGTGCAGAAGACGATTCGAAGCAAATAGACAAGCAAACTTATTCTTCGACGGTTATGAATGTTAGCCAACGGCGCGCGTCCGATACCATAATACAGGAGCAAAGAAAAGCGCCGTGGCAATGAAAATGCTGCGGCAAGTACGGTCACAAAGCCGCTACATGACTTCAAAAGAGCCGTTGATGCTCAGTTATGGTTGTCAAGAGCACCTAGCTTGCATGTGTACAAAGACAGGCGGCACCGGAAAATTGCTAGCTCTAACTGCAGGAAATACAGACCAAAGTCATGACAGTGACTCTTGCGCATTGCGAATCTGGTCCATCACTGGTACTGAGCCTCTGGTTCCACCCATAAGGAAGTTTATCATATGAAATGGTATCACCACAAAGATGGATGTGGGCACAGGTTCTCCTGTCTGCATAGTTTCTATGGGAACGTACGAGCCATATCGCAACCGTTGGCCCCAGCTGCAGAATACCCATTTAAAGCTTTCTTGTTACCTGGACAAGCTACCTGTGTTAGACACATTGGCAATGAAGGCTAATTATATATCAGCAGAGGTCGACTGTAACCTTACCGTGTTAGATGGTGAAGGTCCCAGTCTGTGTGGACGAGACTGATTGGAGAAGCTTGGATCTGAAGGAACGCCGGTTCTGCACATCACTACGTCACCGAGCGTGGCCAGCCAATAGAAGGAAGCATGAACTGGTGCCATAATGGCCAAATGTGCAGACGTAATCACGGAAGGTCTTGGGCTAGTCAAGAGCCCACCAGCTAAGCTCTACATCAAGGACACGGCAGTCCCAAAATTTCGCAAGGCTACAAATGTTCCTTTCGCGCTACTAGATAAGATATCTGCTGAGCTAGATAAATCAGGCATATTATCTCCGGTGACTTATGCAGATTGGGCAATACCAATAATACCGGTATTGAATAGCAACGGCGCTGATTTTAAGGTAACATTAAAGGTAACATTAGATTTTAAGGTAAAATAAACCCTGTGTGTGAAATGGAACAATATTCTTTGCGAGTCATTAATGACATCCTCGCGAATTTGCGAGGCGAAAAAAATCTCTCTTCGATCTACGAGACGCTTACAACCAGCTTGCATAGGACGAGGATTGCGAAAGCTGGCTGTAGTGGGCAGTGACTGGTCCAGCAGAGAGGTAGCAAGAATAAAGCTTGAGCTGAGCGAAATGGACACGACATTCACCATTTACCTCCAGCGAAGTGAAGCTTTGGCAAATAATCTGTTCGCTCATGTAGGTCTTGTTATATCTTACTTTCTGGGCACCCGCCCGTTACTGACCAAACAGGACATAACTCGTTTACTCTTAGCATCGGCCGCCATACACTCTAAAAAAAGGGAGCGAGAATGGAGAAACGGGCTCCGTTCCTCCTTCGGTGCAGCGACTTCCTCCCTTTCGGGCACATTACCCGTCGTGCTCTCTCGCGGCAAGAACCAAAGGAGCAACGTTCCTTCAGTGCTGAAGTTTCTCCTCAATCACAAGGTCTTGCGCGCGTGCGCATGCGGACGCCAAGCCTAGCCGGCCGCGGCCAGTCGCGAGCGATTGCTTTTACCTAAGATTGTTGTAAACAATGCAGGAGTGACGTTTTATTTTGTTTTATTGGTGTAAAGTAAAAGCCACTATTTTTTTATCGTCAGGCACTCGCACGATGCTCCGCACACTTCTATTTGTGTCTCGTGTTGTTTCATACTACCAATTTGTCACGAATACAAGGAGCTCTGCTCCCCAGGCAGTCTTGCTTTATCGATTACCAGAGACTGTACACAAATAATAATTTTTTTTGGTGTCGACATACTTGGTAAGCCCACGCATTTTTAGTTTCGCACGGCACCAACAACACTCATGAATTCAACGAGGTGCATAAAAAGCATCACACTTAATTTTTGCAACATTCTAGGAAACCTGATACCACTGTACAGTCCATACGTGAAAGCATGATCATATACAATTGATAGAGTTATACGTGCCACTACCACCATATGGATGTTCTTTGCAGTTTACCTCCATTCGAATACGGCCACCGTGGACGGATGTCGAACCTGCATCATCCAGCATAGTCACACGACACCCAATAAGGCTATACTTCCACGGCAGGTGAAAGCACAAAGGGAAAGAGGCTGTGAAGTTTCACCGAGGGTTTATACGCCAGACTGGGTTACAACCATCAGAAACGTTTTAAAAACATCATAACTAAACTTCTGTGAAAAGTGAACCAATGACTTCTGTAGGTTAAATCAAATTCTCAATCGAATTCATTTTGAATTGCCCATGCCAGCACTGTGAAGTAGGAAGGAATTATGCACGCGTGCAGTATGACTTTCTCGTCCCTAATTCTCTTTTGTCGTGAGACACTCAACACAAAATGCACTTCTAGTAACAGCTGTGCACAGTAGGTAAGTACTAACACTCACTAACCTTTGTGAAAAGAGTATTCCAAACCCAGAGTAATAGTAACCACCACAGCCACAGCGCTATCAACAAAATTGTGGCACGCAACATGATTGCAAGTTGACACGCGAGGCGAATAGTGAGAGCCATCTGAAGCAGAAAAGTATGTAGGCACAAAATTCTATAATGTTATAGTAAATTTGCGCACTGCAACGATAGTTCCTCCACTCAAGTATTAGAGCTGCCGTGACGCCCACAGCCACTGTCATAGCACTCAAAAAAATACCGTCGGATGCGAGGTCATCGCTTATTTCTCTCGCAAAACCCGCGTTGTAACGTACGTATACACTGCTAGGACGGTCGTTACCGCATCAAAAACATTGTCGTTGAAGGGCTAGTGGTGTGCTGTATCCATGGCTGACAGTCACACTTGTGGTGCGCACGTAAAAAGAATATAAGCAAACGTTAACACGAAACAACTGAACGAGGTCGACGTGACCACAGAACACCTACCACGACGGAGACAATGTTTGGTCTGCATGCTGCGCCCTCTCCAAGTAACAAGAAGGAGAATAAAAGAAAACGTGACCTCCGAAATAGCTTACGCGCGGCAAGTGTTTGCAATCTCGGAGGCTTCAAGAAAAAAAAAGTAACTGTGGCAGTGGTGTAGAAATGGCGCAGCGTTCGGAATGCTGTGGGCATTCCATGCATGGCTTGGGGGTATTTGCCTTCATGAAAACCTGATAAGCTCTAGTAAGTATTCCGTTCATTATTGTGCAGCCATTGATAAACTCACGTTTGTCTAAACATCAGATACAATATATTTACAAGTGCGCATGTTGTGGTATTGATACAAAACATGAAAAAAGTGTAAGAAAACGTACTTGTAACTTGTGCCACTGTGGCCAGTCGAAATTCCTCGCTATATAAGCTAGTGTGCGTTCATAGTAGGGTGTGAGTAAACACGTCAAAGTGTAGGCCGTTGCTGTGAATGGTTAATTGTGCACTTGTGGCGTACTTGTTAGCGTATATGTTAGCGCACTTTTTGCGTACTACATGTGTAGTATGTGTCCATGTGTAGCTATATGCATTGCATCAGCATATATCAGGTGCCCGGTGTCAGTGAGTAATCCTGAATGGGTTGAGTCGTAAATTATCCGCAAGGGAGCCGTATTGGTGGGTATGACGACGTACGTCATGACAGAAAACTTTTTTTAGTATCGTTCAGTCCCTCTAGATGGCGCCAGCTACCACCTACTTCATGGCTATGACGCTCTCACACCTCCAGCTACTTATATAACGTTGAACATCTATCTATCAAAGCTGCACTACCAAGTCGGAATGGTTTCGCTATTATCGAGTGTACGGTTTGGAGGCACATCTTGTGACCTGCGGACCCGTAAACGCATGGATAACGTTGCTACACTATGTGAATCTGCGAGAAATAAATACAGCAAGCCTAGCATGCACTCTTCAGGCGAGGGCTCTGTAGAATCCTTGTCTCTTCAGGTGAGGGCTCTGTAGAATCCGTGTCTTTCGGAGTGAACGTGGCTTCGCTGACCGAACAAAACCTCCTTGCTCCGTCGTTCTCTTTCGTGATGTGTTCATCGCCACAGGTTCGTCTGCTCGTTTTTATAATCATTTCGTTCAATATCAAGCTCAGCGGGACCGTTTTTTGTAACTTTCAGTGCCGTGTACTCTTTATCGGTCGAGAATCGTCGCATTTGCTAAGCCTACTCGCTTCGCCCGGGGGCAGCCATGTTGATTTTCATAAGGAGGAACATGTTTCTCCGTGGATGAGGGAGCAACGTTTCTCTATTTAAAGACGAACATTGGGGAAGTCACCGTTCTTACCTAAATGAAGAGAACGTCACTCCATTTTTTTAAGAGTGTAGACACCTAGAAAATCAGACGCTCGCAGAAAACGTAGACGCACTCAAACATATTCCTCCAATGAACCTTTTCAAGTGCTCACTGGAAGCAGCCACAAATGTGTGAGCCTGTATCGGAGATTCTTGATGTGTGCGCAAAATCAGGGCAAGGTTCAAGAGCTAGGAATCCTATTGCTTATGTCGTGAAATGTCTTGTGTTCATAGGTTTGAATGCTGTCGTAGCTGATAGAGAAGGTTTCTTTGTGATTTTCCCTCAAGGAACTTTTTCCAAAAAGGTTATGGTTGCAGTAGGCAAAAACTTCAAAGGAGTTTCAATTCATGAAGTTAGGGAGAAAAACCTAGCTGTTTCCCTTTTGGGCAGTCTACACCTTGAGCGTTTAGTAGAAAAGGTCAAAAAAGCCAAGCTGGGTACGCTGGAGGTTTTCTTCACGGCAAAAACACATAAACCCGACGTCTCCTTTAGAGCCATTGTATCGGAGGCGAACACTTGGCAGCACGCAGTTTCGAAGTGGCTTCAGATGCACTTGTCGGCACTTACTTTTCATGACCCATTGAATGTTCCGAAATCTGGCGCGGGGGTAAAATCTTTGAAGGACTGCAATCCAAAGAATGCCAAGGGTTTCAGTATTGATGTGCGGGATATGTATTATTCTTTACCACATAATACGCTAATACAGTGCATGAAAAGCTGTATTACTGATCAAAATTATGAACATTCGTTCGTTACAAATGCATTGTTTCCGTCTACAGTTTTATGGGGGTGTCTTTTTATTCCTATATTGTTGGTTGGGACAAAAAAAATTCTACAAAAAATCAGGAGTGTGCACTGGACCTAGTGTTGCGCCAGTTCTTAGGAAGATTTTTTTTGCCAATGTTGATAAAAGGATAGAACAGAGTATCGGAGACCGTGTTTTAAAATTTGTGCGTTATGTAGAGAACTTTTTAGTCATTGTAAGGGTTTTGACTAATAAACAAGAGTATTGATGTTCTAAATCTGTTGAGAAAGTGTGGTAAAGGGCTCAGTTTTACGTGTGAATTACCGGTTCGAAATGCGATCCAATTTTCAGATTTAAGATTATTTTTTGCATCGGGGGATTACCTTTGTTGGGGGTATTGTTTAAGGGCCGTTAAGCCGTTGCTTGCTTTTTCAGATGATAACTCAAAAATTGTATAAAATAACATTAGTGTTGCATGCATTCAGTCTTCATTGTTCGAAACCTGTCACCACAAAATGCAACAGAGCTTCGCAAAGCAGGTTTCACGACTTAAGGAAGCAGGTTACCCAGAAAGCGTCAATACGAGGACCAGCAAAAAAGTGTCAAAGAAAGTAAAGGGTGTGCAGAAAAAACAGAAGTTAATCATTCCACAAATATAAATAATATAGCCGTGATTCCTTATGTGCATAGGTTTTCGCATGAGCTTAAAAACGTGGGCAGTAGATACAAAGTTAATGTTGTTTTCAGCGTTGGCCACAAATTACGGCAAGTTTTTTCAGCTGTGCAAAGGAAATTAAACGAAGAAAATGACGACAAGATAAACAAGTGCGCAATAAAGCATAAGAGTAAATTTATTGAGTTTCGAACCAATGCAGTATACAGGATACCATGTTCTTGCAACAAGGTTAACATTGGGCAAACAAGTCGATGCGTGAATATAATAATCCAGGAGCATGTGCGTAATGTAAAAAATGGCACAGGTTCTCGTTTGGCCATTCATTGTCACAGAAATGGGTGTAATCCTAATTTGATAAGACTGAAATTTTGCGTTACCACAGAGACCAATGGCCTCGAGAAATCATGGAAGCTTTTTATATGTCACTGGAAGGCGATAATTGCATCAGCCAGCCTGCCATAACGCTATCAGGTGCAGAACTTTCATATCTCACAGATAGCTTGCACGTTTGATTAGCCACTTAGCGATTTATAGAGTTTTGTCACTTTGAGGTTCGCGGCAGTTCTTTTCTTGTCTTTGCTTTGCTTTTTTTAGATGTAATATATTCTGCTTCTTTTAGGAATAAACTTTAGTTGAGAGTCAGTGCTGTAGTTTGTCTTTTCTTTCCTGTCCCTGTTTACGTCATGTTTCATTATTCGTTTGAGATGGAAATGCACCAACTCGCCCAATTGTCCCTTCGGATGGGAGCCGCCTAAATTCTCCTGTGCCCTCCAAATGCCAAATGCCATGCCCAGACTGGTTTTGCTGCATCCACTCGCTAAGCCAAGATTCCCAATCAGCTAGCATGCTGTACAGACACTGAAGATAATAGAAGCGAAAAAGAGGTGGGAGGGGGGGATTCTAAGTTTGAAACAAAAGAATCGAAACTTTGAAAAAAAAGGTAGTGCGTGAGTTTTTTGCGATAGCCATCTCACATATTTGTGCTATGAGTACTCACATCAATGAGCACTCACGAAGCAATCGTTTCGTGTGATCACTTCGTATACCATACCACCGTGCCGTTGTTCTGAAACTGGAATGAAAAGATATGCACCATGTGCACGCACTGATCAGATTCTGATAGGTGCGCCGTCGCATTCGTGAAAGCCCCTTAAGTGCGTTGGTGGTGTGCAAAGTTTTTGTCCCGATAAGACTCCCAAGATTCCTTATACGCATTTGTCTTAGACGATTTGAATGATGATGCAACCATCTTTTTGTGTTTCTCTGTCAACTGTATTTCCCCAACAAAAGATTTCTGCACCTCATGCGGTTTGTCAGTTTCTCCGGAATCTACCCAATCAGACCAAGTGGCGATGTCACGTGATGACGTCATGATTTCATGTGTTTTTATGATCTATGATGTGAACCAATGATTTTGTTTAGCGCTCGTGTAGACAGCGACAGGCACTTTTCGCGCTTATTAAGGCCAGTAAACGTTCTTGACCAAGTGTACTGTGCTGTTTGTTTTTTAAGAGGGCGCAAACAATCTTAACTTTTTGCACTGAATTGAATACTGCCAAAGGCATATCAAATTAAATGCCAACTTTTTGGATTAGATTGATTTGTGGGGTTTAACGTCCCAAAACCACCATATGATTATGAGAGACGCCGTAGTGGAGGGCTCCGGAAATTTTTGACCACCTGGGGTTCTTTAACGTGCACCCAAATCTGAGTACACGGGCCTACAAAACTTTTTGGATTAGAAATTTAAGTGAATATGATATGATTAGATTCGTTGTTCAAAGCTGAACAAGCGCAATTTGCATCTGTCTCACAAATTAGTTGCGGTGCGAGGGGAACCAATTTATGGCTGAAAGAATTGACTCTCATATGTTTCAATAAATCCAAGTATTTATACTTGGATTGATACTTAGAGCAGAGGATTTATACTTGGATTTATACTTGGATACTTGAACCAAGTATCCAAAGAAAAAGAAGGGGGCAACCCATACATCCGTTTAGCGATGCATAAGGCTTGTAATATTATGGCTGGCAAATACCTTGCGCCGTTCATGCCCATAACATCACCATTTTTTGGCTCACTGTGAGGCATGGAAAAGGGGCTTTGTGTAATAATAGCCAGGAAGTAGTAAACGATGGCTTTCCGGGTAGCTTCTGTTTGTAGCGACATAAGTATCAAGTGGACCATGCACAATGTCCGCAGTATATGTGCAGAGAGGCCCACTGTTAAAGGGAACACAGGAGTGCTTGTCATCTGCTCTGGTGCTTTTTACAAACTCACATATAGTGGCCACGTGATCAAGTAGAGCGAGTGGCGTTTAACGTCCCCGGAAATGGGCTTGCGAAACTCGTCACCCATTTCTCGTGTCTCTCAATCAACTACATTACCACTCTAGGGTTCCCTGTATGAGTATGAATAGCGCCAGAAGTGAACAATGCTACCGGCGGGAGAGTAAAGCCCCGAAAGGGGGGGGGGGGCATTTTAGCACCTTTGTGGAAGGGGGAGTGCACGATGTAAAGCAGAGGTGGAGAAAGGGAAGTAGCAGAATAGGAAAGTGGGCAGCTTACATATGCCGCAGTGACGTCTGACATCATGCCCATCAATGTACTGCCTCACAAAGACTAATGTGCAGCTGCAGCAAGTTATCAATGTTTCGAAGATGCAGGCAGATCTTCAGAAACACAGAACGTAAATGTTTAGCTCTCAAGTGGAATTTCGATGCTTTTGACTTTTTCTCCTATTTTGTTCAATATGCTTTAAGCTTCGACGGAGGCATTACGAAGTGGTGCATATTAGAGTAATTTTAGTGTTAGAGAGACGTGATGTTGTAAACAAAATGTCTATAAATACAGGTATTCTGTTGCTTTGCACGAGGCAAAATGTTGCTAACAGAAGTTATACCAGTATAATGAAAGCTAGGCATGGTTACTGAATTAGCCATGCCTTGTTGTGAATTTCCAGCTTAACATGATATTCAAGGGAATGCCTCTGCGAAGCCACTGATACAGCGTCTTCGTGAAGAGGACGTACATAAATTTTTGAATCTCATATGGCAAACTGTAGAGCAAAAAACTAAGCTTGTCCTATTCTAAAGAAATTTGGAAATTTCACTAAAGGCAAATCCATGAAATTGGGCTAAGTTTGTTTCAATGCTTTAAATTTAGAATGTCGAATCTGAAAGAGTCAATAGCACCCGTTTAGCTAACTACCAACCGAAAATTTGGTATTCAGCTCTTGCACTTCTTGAATTAACACAGGTGGTGCAGCCTAATACAAGAGACGCACAGATAACACTTAGCCAAGAAAACAGTTCACTGACGATAGCAAAATCATGGGATGGTTGATTATCAGTGGTCAACACACGACATGAATGCTGAGTAGCATTGTTTATTTTGCCTCGGAAGTAAAATATGCATGCAAAGATAGAAAGCATGTCTATAAACATTTGTTTTTTTGTTTGAATAGAAACAATTTTTTTCTCTAGATATATTTGCACATATGTCAAATTAATATGCAAATGAAACTGCTCCTTAGTGATGATAATATGTACTCGTACTTTGTACAACAAAATGGTAACGAAATCTACACAGACATTTTGTCTCCTATGTGAGTGGCATCTTCAGTTTGCACTGGCATCAAGTGAGCAGAGGTCATCGAATTCATTGCTTGTCTCGTATCCTTTTACACATTCGGTAGAGGACCGTGGTTGTTGTTGCATGTCGACTGGTCACGACGGTTGAACCACGACTCGAGAAGCTTTCTCTTCCACCATATTTGTTACTGAGTTAGCGTCGTCGCATTATGAAAATCGAAGGCTTGCCCCATTGTGACGCAGTGTTTGACGAGTTTTGTCGTAAAATACGCGGTTTTTGTGAACGCCTTATTGTGCTGTTTAAGCATCGCTGACCACTTCCTGCCTGTTTTGCAGATCTAAGTGATGTCGCAGTAAACAACCTTGTAAACAACCCTGCTTTGATCGTTCACAGAGGTGCGGTTTTTGGGCTTGGTGAACATGCTTCTCAAGGTATAATGAGGCTTGAAAATGGTTTTAATGCCCTGCGGGTGAAGCACTTTGCGGACAGTCTGACAAACCCTGAACGTAAAGTATAGAAACAATGGATGTTGTGTTTTCTCGCGGCACACTTCTTGTTCCTTTTCGCATGTGTTTCTAGGTGTCTTTGATAAGCATTCTTGAATAATGGCTTTGTTCCAATGCAACAGCCACATGTTTCATCTCATATTTATTTTATTTATTGCATACTGCCAGCCACCTCTTGGTGGCCAAGGCAGGAGTGATACAAACTTTCATACTTGCCGCCACATATCACGCTACACTTCACGGCGCAGAAATAAAATCACCACATAGCAGGTTTGCGTGGAACATGGATACTCGGGTTACAGGAGCAACAAAAGAGCGGTATCGAAAATACAATCCAAATTTTGTTCCTAACACGAAGTGTAAAAACATCATTAGAAGAATTGAAATCTGCACATACGACCAGACAGCTTTTACTACAAACAGGCAGTGGCAGCTGATAAGAATGCGTCGGGCGCTGCGATGCTGGTGACGTCATGGGGTAGTTAATTCCAGTCGGAAATTGTTCGTGGAAAGAACGAATATCGCCGAGAATTTGTTTTTGTAAGCGGCATCACTATGGTGTTATCATGCTTGTTCCGAGTTTTTCGCGATGTATTGCACTGCATGTAAGTGTTAAAGGCGAGTCCTGAGTGTCCGTCGACTATGTTATAAAGGAATTTTAAGCGATGTAGCTTTCTACGGGACTCCAATGTGGGAAGAGCGGATCTATTACGGAGTTCAGTGACTGAACAGTGTCTACTGTACGCGTGGTAAATAAACCGAAGGGATTTATTTTGGACTTGTTCTAGTAAGTATATTTCTGTTTGTGTGTGAGGATCCCATACAACGTCAGCATATTCCAACAATGGGCGTACTTAAGAACCACAATCGCCGCAGTGCGGCTGATGTTATGCCTTCTATATGAGTTTTCCAGCTCAAATTAGAAGTTATTGTCAGACCAAGGTATTTGTACTGGTTAACGGTTGTTATAGCAGTGTTGTTTAACATGTAAGTGAATTCCGAGGGGTTTTTTTACGTGTTATGGTCATCTTGACGCACTTTGCTATGTTGAGGCTCATTTTCCAGGAGTTACACCATGCTGTAATAACCGATAAGTATTCATTTAGGGTGGCGTGATCTGTTCTTGATTGAATGGGCAGGTACGCAACGCAGTCATCCGCGAAAAAACGACACTGCACAGTAGATTCGGAGGACATGTCATTTAGATAAACTAAAAACAAAAGTGGTCCTAGGACAGAGCCCTGCGGTACCCCAGAATGCACGGGAGCGGAAGAAGAATTTTTATCTGCTATCCGAACGTGTTGGTGTCGGTGGGATAGATAACTATCAAGCCATGGAAGAATTCTTTCATTGGTTAGGATTCGGCGAATTTTAAACATCAAATGGGAATGGGAAACTCGGTCGAAAGCTTTTTCGAAGTCTAAAAAAATCGCATCAATTTGTCCGCCTTTGTCAAGTGTTTTTAGAAAGTCATCAGTAGTGTGAATTAACTGTGTGGTGGTTGAAAAGCCTTGCCGGAAACCGTGTTGATTTGGGGAAAAAAATGGTTACTCTCCAGAAATTAACTTAAGTGTTTGAAAAGGAAGTGTTTCATAACCTTGCCGGCTGTACAAAACAACGAAATAGGGCGGTAGTTTTTCACGTCATATTTATCACCCGATTTATGAATGGGTACCAATTCACCCTTCTTCCAATCTACTGGAACTTCGCCTTGTAAGAGACTTTCCCTAAATATTCAGCCTAAGTATTTGGAACACCACTCGGCGTACCGATGAAGAAAAGCATTACGTATTTCATCCGGCCCAGCCGATTTTTTATCTGTTATAATCAAGTCTGGCAGTTCGAGATTGTTTGCGTGGAAATCAGGAGGGGTGTCACCCGTTCGCAAAAAAACAGAAGAGAAGTAGTCGTTAAATGCTGTCGCTATGCAGCTGGCATCAGTCACGTCCGCGCCCTTGGTTTTAATTTTTGTCACTTTCACTTTTTTGTCGGAGAGGTGCATCCAAAATTTTCTTGGATTGGTTGTGAGAAAGTTGTGCATTTTTACATTGAAGAAATGAAATTTGGAGCTTTTAATTTTGTTGCGCAGTTCGGCGCGGAGGCTCGTCAGAACAGCACTACGTGGTTGTGTTTTTGAGCGTGACAGGCGTTTTATCTTGCGTTTTAGATGGAGTATTTCGCGCGTAATCCAAGGACTACTGCCGTGTATTTTTTTCACTTTCCCCGGAACGAACAAACTTATACATTTGTGAACGGTTTTCTTAAAGTGCAACCACAGCTGGTTAACGTCACAGCGAATATGAAGATGTTTGTTAGAAATTTTGTCATACTCCTCCTCTAGGAGGTCTAAAATACTTTCGTCCGAAGCAGTATTAAAATTGAGGAATCTACATACTTGGGTAGCCGAGGGAGTACACAACTTGTTGGTTTTAAATATTACTAGTTCGTGGTCCGATATACCTGGTACAACTTCAATTGTGTTGTTAAACTTGCAAATAGACTCAGAAACAAAAATAAGGTCCAGAATCGAACTCGTGCCTGCAGTGACACGCATAGGAGTCTTTACAAGTTGCGTCATGCTACAGGAAAACGCTATATCAAGTAGCAATTCGGAGTGCTGGCAGGGTGTTGTAACGCAAAAGTGATCCTAGTTTATTTTTGGCAGATTTAAATCACCTCCTACAAGAATGTGGGTATAACGTTTGCTTTGTTCGAGCAAAAAATCTTGCAAAGCTTCGAGTACCGCTATATCGGAATTGGGCGGCCTGTAGACAGCGCCAATGAGCATGCTCAAATTTTTATGCCGAAGAACTATCCAAGTCATTTCGACGCACGTCCCGTGCGACAAAACCTTAAAATCCATGCCCTTTTTCAGCACTATCGCTACACCGCCCCCCCTTTGCACCTCGGTCGTGACGAACGATTTCATGAGAGCTGGGAATTACTGCCGAGTCGGGAATGTCATTTGGAAGCCATGTTTCAGTAAGGATTGTGACGTCGGGATCGTAAGCAATGAGGACGCTTTCTAGATCGACCGATTTGTTGACGACACTTCGAGCATTCATGTTTATTACAGAAAATGTTGACGGGACCGCATGAGAAAGTGGAGCCGGTAGCGTTCGTTGATGCTCCAGATTGCTGCTGTGTTGCTGTCACTGCACAGCTACCGGAACCCTTGAGTTCAGTGAGTCATCCCACCGATAAAGCTTGCCGTTAACTTTGATCTTGTCCAAGGTCAAAGCAACTTTTGCTCCACTACTCCGTTCTTCTCGTGCGCTCGCCCATAGCTTTTTTCGTATTTGTTGAACTCGAGGCGAAAAATCTTCCGAAACGCTGAACTCTGTGCCTTTTAGATTACCGCAGTTCTTTAGAATCCTAGTTTTGTCTCTTCCGTCAACTAGCTTCAGAATGACTGGCCGGCACTTGTTTGCCACTGGCTTGCCAATCCTGTGAATGCGCTCGATGGCGACATTTGGCACCTGAATTATGTCTTCCAAGATGCCCTTTGCCACTTGTTCACCAAGAGGCTGATCAGCATCGTTCTCTTCTGTCACGCCAAAAATAAGCAAGTTATTTCGTTGACTGCGGTTTTCAAGGTCGTCGATTTTTTTGTCAGCCCGTCTACTTGTTTTTGTAGGTCATCTACCTTAGTTGTGTTGGAAGCGACAGTTTGAGAAAGGTCGTCCAGTTTTTTTTCGATACTGGTCAGCGTATCAACCGTTTTACTTAATTGTTGGTTGACTGCGCTCGAACTGTCTTTCAGTTCGCGAATATCATTGATAATCGTTTTCAGCATTGCTTCTGTTGTGGGGCCCGGATTAGGCTCAACATCACCACACGACGACAATAAGTCAACCAGGCATTCATAAACGGCACAGTATGCAAGATGCAAAGACCGTGGGCACGGCTGAAGCACAAGGCAAACATTGTCGTCTCGATAACATGAAACATCGTCTCTCACCTGTACGAAAAACAGGAACGGATTCCTGAGCAACATATTCGCAGAGCTTTCGCCGAGCCCACTGGTGAAGATGGCCCGGTCCAAGCGATTTATACTCTCTTCCATCGCTGACGTAATCGACGTCGTGCTGAGCTGCGCAGCTGGTTGGGGTAGCTAAGAGCGCATGCCCAGGAGTTCGTCGCTGAAACAGCATTTTGAAGAATCCATTTTGCAGCTGCCACGGTGCCAATCTTCGTTGTTGTCCGGGAGAGCGCTGCACTCCGCCTGCCCGTGACTGGTGGATGAAGCGAAGACCACGGCCTGTACGAAAAACAGGAACGGATTCCTGAGCAACATATTCGCAGAGCTTCCGCCGTGCCCACTCATATGACTGCAAATGCTGATAAGAACAAATAGTGGTGTACGCATCACCGCAAACATCAGTGGAAGGGGCAGGAAGAGACCAACAAGGCTCAAGGAGCACAAAGGGGACAGTGCAAAAGCCACGCATGCCACGCATGCCACGCTTTCCAAGATAGAACACACCGAACACTGCTTGACGATGGGACATGCCTTTGACTTCACTAATCAGACGACGCTGGCTTGGGAACAAAAGTGGGGGAAGAGAAAGCTTCTCGAGTCATGATTCATCCATTGTGATAAGTTGGCATGCAACAATTGCGGCTGTGTACTTCATGGGTCGAGACATACCAGACAAGCAGTAAACTGCGTGATCTCCTATTATTTGGTGCCAGGGCATACTGAGGATGCTAGCCGCATAGTTGGCGAAACGTCTACGTAGTTTCTGTTATATTTTGCTGTGTTAAGTCTCAGTCCATATTTTCAATCATGAACTCGCACCCGTCTTTTGGAAAATTTTTGCATCTGCTTGTTAGTAATAACTCTGCTTCATACTCTGATGTACCAAAGAACATGCTTATAACTTTATTTGGATGTCTTGGATTAAATTTGTTTAATAATTGCGAAGTATTTCTTAGCGAACTTCAGCGGCTTTGAGCGTATCTGTCTATCTATCTATCTATCATCTATCTATCTATCTATCTATATACCTATCTATCTATCTATCTATCTATCTATCTATCTATCTATCTATCTATCTATCTATCTATCTATCTATCCGCCTACGGCATTTAGCTCTCCTGGCCGCTTCGATAGTGGTATCGATACCATATTTGGTATGGCATAACATGAGTGTTGTTGCGAAAGACGGCGACGCCAACACGGTCCCGAAGGCGCCACTGCTTCGAACTCCGCCGGGAAGGTCACCAGCCGTTTGGTAGCGTAGGTTGCTAAGCTCGCGACTGCTTCTGCGCAGAGCTAATAGATGAGTGGACGAGACGACGGTGAGTTAAACAAGGTTTATGTACAGCATATATACAGAGGCGTTACAAATACGGCACTGGGGCCGACAGCTTAGAGACCCGAAGAGCCGAGCTTTCCTCTCTAACACATAGGTCTGCTCTCAAGTGGGTCTGCTGATAACACATAGCTCAACTCCCTATCACATAGCTCTCTTCTCTGACACACAGCTCAACTCTCTATCACATAGCTCTCTTCTCTGACACACATGTCTGCTCTCCAACAGGTCTGCTGCTCGTGACGCGCCGCAGGGCTTCTTTTATATGCACCGGGTGGATTCTTTGAGTAAACAAATGTCCAACCAGAAGTGCCGCTGGTTGTGAGGTCAGACTCCTCCAATGGGGTCGCCGCTGGGCCGCGTCATTCTTTCTCATCGAATCTAGAGAGGCTGCGCTGCAGGTGGCTGCACCCAAGGACGAGTGACGTCGCCAGGCACTGCGTCAGACCCGCCAGACAGGAAGCCGACGATTGCTTGCTCGACGGGCTCGCTTGCTGAGGTGACTCACTGCACGTGCGTGACAGAAAGGCGCCGTCGCGTGTTGACGCCGTTGAGTTGTTCATCGCGTCAGGCGGGCTCGCGTGCTGGCCTTGACACAGATTTCCTTTTTTTCGAGGCATGGACGTTCGTTGCGGACTCGCAGGCATAACAGCACCCCCGCCGCCAGACAATGCGCCGGAAAGACGAGCTGCTTCCACGTGGCTCGGATGTCAGGTGCGCCCGTTCGCCAGGTCCCTCCAGGTTCACCTCCAGGGCCATGGGAAGAATGCAGCTCCAGACTTTGTTCCGGGAACACATCCCATTCTTGAGGATGGATCCCAGCTCCACTGGCTTGTCGCCACAACTTGCCGGCCAGCTTCGCTCGTCTCTGACGATCTTTGGTTTCAGCACTTGTCGATGTTCTGCAACTTCTCGAGAACGGATCGACAACAGACAACAAACGACACAAGCAAGTGCCCTCGGTCCCCCGGCAGAACACCAGACAAAGTATAGTACAACATATACCTAGCTACGCGTCTATCGGAATTTCGTTCCCTCTACATCAAGAGGCGCATGTGGGACACAAGACTCTTAAAATGAGAACTCAATTTTTTTACACGTACAACAACGTAACGAAATAGAATAGAACATAAAGTTGGCTCCTTGAGCTCATTCTGGACCAGAGCGCTCAGCTAAAGTCATGATGAGGTCAAAATTTTGCCCCGAATCGCCAGCGAGAAACCTAAAGGTGGAGAAGGCACTAACTAAACGCACGGCTCAATGAGTCTGCATTAGCGTTTAGCTTTCTTTTTTTTCCAGCGAGCGTCAAAGTTGCGCTGTTGGAGTATCACGCTCCCTCTCAGTAACCGGCCTCTTTTAAGCGACGATACCTATGCGGTACCAAGAGCGGCTCATACTTGCGACGTTGCAGAGGGGAACAACGATACGGCTTGCTAGGGATTGGCTCCTCACAAGTTAGCTCGATATCGTGTTCAATCACCGTCGTGTTTCTGTGACAGTCCGAAAACACGTCTTCAAACTCGGAAACAATCCTTCTCAGGTCCACCTTCTGGACTTCACTTAACCTAGGCTCTAGGTTCAACTGCTCCAAGATTACCTCCGATCCCCTTTCGATTACATCACTAAAACTCAAAATTTCTGCTCCCTCTTCTTCTGAAGCATTCAACAGCAGATTTACGACCGCTTGACGTTGCAGGTATGGTTTCATCAAGTTACTGTGGTAAATTTTGTTTGACCGCCTTCCTAATTTCACTTCATAATGGGTATCAGAAAGCTTAATGGGTTCCTTCCACTTGTCCCCGGATTTCCCCGCTCTCTGACAAGTGCCGCATGAGCGTTCAAAGTCTTCGATATTCTTCCAGCATTTCGGCCAATATAACTCAAGGGAAACTCTAGCCTTGGTTTTTTTTTATGCCGAGATGCCTTGCCCATGCGCTTTCATGCGCCAGTTCCAATCCAATAGTTGGCGACGATACTTTGTGGCACCAAGAGCTGCTCGTATTTACGACCTTGCGCATTTGTGTAGCTCCGATACAAAAGCCCTGCTTTCTCAAAAAAAGAAACATTCTTTTCCTTTTTTCCCAAGTTTACGCTTTCCATTAGCGCTTTAATCGAGAGGTATTCGCGCTGTTCTCGAATGAGCGTTTCTCGATCAACCCTCGACAGCTCACTCCATCTTTCCACTACAGGCGAGAGCGTTGCACCCCTCTCGCCCTGACTCAATGGCGCCATGTCGTCTCCCCCTGCTACGGAAACCGCGCCGGTCGCTTCAGCGACGGGCCGCTCGAGTGACTGCTCACATGACTCACACGGAAAATTTCCTCTCTGAGGTTCCGTCGACTCGCTGCGAAGGTCACTTGAAGGTTCACAGCATTGAACAAGATCAAGCTCCCGCGAAAGCTTCCGCGCTTGCGATCGCGTGAGGGCCATGTACGCTAAGTTGGGGAAGAACGATTTACCCTGCTCTTAGAGAAGCTGCTCTGAATTCTTGGAGAAAAGATAAGGAAAACAATCGGGAAGAGTGGCAGACACAGCCGCTTCGGTGCGAAGCTTACCGAACGGGCCTTCAATGACAACCGTAGCGATTGGTAAGCAAGCACTCTGCTCCTCGGCGACTTGCCTGATCCACGCGCATTCTCCTGTAAAGTCATCCGGAGACACCAATGAAGGATGGACAACGTCCATGGTTGCAGCGGAGTCTCTAAGTGCTCGACACGCTTTCCCATTCACACCAATTTCTTGGATATACGGCTCTAACAACCACATGTTCTTTTCCAATTCTCGGATTGTTGCAAAAGCAAACTTTTGCTTACAGTTTATCGCGATGTGCCCTTCCTTTTTGCAGTTGTAGCAGATTAGCGGCTTCCGTGATTCAAACGCCCGTGTGGTATCAGTGCGTTGCTTAGAAACCTCACTCGATTTCTCTACTTCCGTTTGCCCTTCCCCTAGAGTGTCCTTCGTAAGAGACGGGTCCTTCATGAAATTACGGTGCGGAGTGTGTTTCCGTTGATCAGGTTGCTTTGAAAAGCCCTCTTTCCTTTCATCCTTTTCCACGCGCACTGCCCTGCTATGCAAGTTTCGGCGAGTATAATACTCCTCAGCTAATTCTGCTGCCTTGTTTAGCTGTACTTCACCAACTTTGTCCTACAGCCAAAGTTTGACATCCTCCTCGATGCAGCGGTAGAATTGCTCCAATGCAATGCATTCCACCACTTTATCGCGGTCGTCATAAACACCTTCGCCCTTGAGCCATTCAATTAAATTGGCTGTAAGACGAAACGCGAAGTCAACGTGTGACTCATTCCCCTTTTTAGCATACCGGAAGCTTTGCCTGAAAGTCTCGGGTGACAACTTATAACGTCTCAAGAGCACTTCCGTAACCTCGTCATAGCTCTCAAACGCTTCCCTCGACAAGCAAGTTATCGCGTCGGACACTTAGCCGGGAAGAAGAGCTAACAGGTTCTGCGCCCAAAGAGACCGCTCCAAAGCATTTCGCTCACAGACGTGTTCAAACTTGACGAGATACTTCGCCATGTCCTCGCCTACTACGAACGGTGGCAATTGGTCCCGAATTCTATAACCGCTGACCTGAATCGTCGGAGAAGCTACGCTAGGCACCTGCGAACACTGTAGGATTGCCAATTCCATTCGTTTTAACTCGAGGCGCTCCTGTCTCTCAGCCTCCTCGCGCTCGCGACGTTCGCGCCTTTCAGCTTCTTCACGTTCGCGAACTTCTCGCCTTTCAGCCTCCTTGTGGCGTGCTTTGATATACTCCCAGGCCTCATCGACTTCCTCAGCCGAAACTCCTTCATTCCTCATGATCTCAAGGATTGCTTGCTTTCGTTTCGAACGGCCCAAAGTAATGCCGAGTTCCTCACAAATTTCGATGAGTTCCTTCACTTTTAGGTTCTCCATCGTTCACACTAGCCTCTTGCTGTTTGCCCCTGTTGAGAATTTACTTGCCGTACCCACTATAAGTCAACTAGCAAAACCCGCAAGCAATTTTTAACACTCCTGTCTTTACCCCCTCCACATTAACTTTGGTTTCAAAGCACTTCGACTTTGCTTGAAGCGATCAAAGCTCACTCTAATGCTTCACACAGCCCTTCTCTAAACTACTATAACCTGAGCTAGAGTAGTCTGGTGAACTGAGGGGAAAACATCAGGCACTCACCGCATCGATGTCGCTGACGCCGGGCGATCCCGCAGCTGCCAACCACTGTTGCGAAAGACGGCGACGCCAACACGGTCCCGAAGGCGCCACTGCTTCGAACCCCGCCGGGAAGGTCACCAGCTGTTTGGTAGCCTAGGTTTCTCAGCTCGCGACTGCTTCTGCGCAGAGCTGATAGACGAACGGACGAGACGACGGTGAGTTAAACAAGGTTTATGTACAGCATATATACAGAGGCGTTTCAAATACGGCACTGGGGCCGACAGCTTAGAGACCCGAAGAGCCGAGCTCTCCTCTCTAACACATAGGTCTGCTCCCAAATGGGTCTGCTGATAAGACATAGCTCAACTCCCTATCACATAGCTCTCTTCTCTGACACACATGTCTGCTCTCCAACAGGTCTGCTGCTCGCGACGCGCGACACGGCTTCTTTTATATGCACCGGGTGGATTCTTTGAGTAAAAAACAAATGTCCAACCAGAAGCGCCGCTGGTTGTGAGGTCAGACTCCTCCAATGGGGTCGACATTGGGCCGCGTCATTCTCTCTCATCGAGAGGGGTCGCTGCAGGTGGCTGTACCCAAGGATGAGTGACGTCGCCAGGCATTGCGTCAGACCCACCAGACAGGAAGGCGCCGATTGCTTGCTCGACGGGCTCGCTTGCTGAGGTGACTCACTGCACGTGCGCGACAGAAAGGCGCCGTCGCGTGTTGACGCCGTTGAGTTGTTCATCGCGTCAGGCGGGCTCGCGTGCTGGCCTTGACAGAGATTTCCTTTTTTTCGAGGCATGGACGTTCGCTGTGGACTCGCAGGCATAACAGTGTGTGAAGAACATACTTGATTAGTCATGACATGAAAATCATGACATGTATGTCATCAATGTGATGATTGACATTTCATGGGGCTGCAGCTCTCGAGATGGCTTCGTTCACATGGCATGTTGCAAAACTGGTATGATATGTTATGATTGCATGGCGAACTCAAGTGACAGACCCTAACATAAAAACCATGACATGCGTGTCATGTAACAACACGACTGCATGCCACACTCTTGATGCGCTCGTGGCCGTCTCGCTAGCTTCGCATATGCCAAATTTGGTATTACGGTACGTCAATGAATGACGAAGGTACGTGACTGGTGCAAACTTGATTATCATGATATGCGTGTATTGTGAGAACATTACTACATGCCACAGTGTAGGCACCAATATATTTCGACGTGACGCGGTGCGCGTGCTCGCCGGCGTTCAATTCGTCGCGTCACGACGGCATTCCGATATCAGGCGCCAGTTTCGCCATATACTCGCAGGCGTGCGCCACGCTGCGGTGCTATGACTAATGCGTGTTTCAGCGCGTCCGGAATTCCTCCGTCATGAAAAGAGGGAGACGCAGTGTTGTCTGTGTAACGCATCAGCCCGGCTTTCGCGCCGGTGGCCGTCGGGCCGCGCCGACCGACGCTGGTCGCACCGGTCATGCCTGGCGTCCGACTATAGAGTGCTCGCGTTTCGCTAACGTAGCGTCACTGTGCCCAGTGTGCGCGTGCCTCGACGCTACATTGGAGTATATAGGGCCATTCATGATGTGCTCGAGGCCGTTTGGCTAGCTTCACATATACCAAAATTGGTGTTACGTGACGTCAATGGATGACGAAATATATGACTGGTACAAACATGATAATCCTGACTCGCGCGTTATGTAATAACATGACCACACTCATAGCGTTCTTACAGCCGTTTCGCTAGCTCCACATATACTAAATTTGGTATCTCGTGATGTGAATTGATGACGAAGGCAGACGACTAATCCAAACATGATAATCATGACACAGAAGTCAAGCACGGCATTATCTACCTCCACCTCGTAACGTTGTGCTGATTTTAAAGTGACATATCAACCTATCTTATTCATGCTTCGCATATAATTGATTCCCACTTTACGTGGGATCTTCCAATTTTTTGTTGTAGATACCTATGCACAAGTCGGAAGAAGAAAATGATAAGCAGAATTTAATTTTCGCCACTAAGGCAGCTCATGAGGAGTGACAGAGAGAAATACAACACTGCTAGTGCCATGTGTTCGGTAAGCACCATATTATATGGCACTTTTAAACTACTAACAATTTTTTGTTCATCATTTATATTAACTCAACGAACATTGCTACCCTAAAAAATAACTAAGTACACATAATATGTTTGAGCTGAAGAACTAAAATAACATCGTAAATAAGCTTGAAATATTGATTCTTTTGCAATAAATGTTGAGTAAGGAGCCAATAATTAAGTTCAAAATATAACTTCAGAAATATCATGTCTGCACTATTTAGATTTTTTCACTGCTGTGTTTTTCAGTGCCCGATTGTTACATAGCTTTCTCTCAGTCCTGGCACAGCTTTCATAGGATCGATTGTTTAAAAACACAATGAAAATTAGATGCCTAAATAATTTGAATCTAGCTTGACAGTTCTTTACGAATATTTTTGTATCAAACTGCAGAGTCAGTTTAGACTCGAGAATATTGATAATGTGCCATTTTTATTGAAAAAAGTGGTGCACAACTTGCGCCACCTGGACGGTATTGTAATGGTTAGTAGCCGAGCCAACACCTGGCTTAAGTACACACATGAGGCCTGTATTTTTATCTCTTTGGCAAGCTTTGAGGTGAACCACTTGTCATCTCGAGTTATGCCTCAAGTGGTCTGTGTGTGGCTTGGCTCATTGGCGCCAAATAGGTGGAGTCATTATAGTGCCGCTCATTAATGGAAAGTTGTCCTAGCTGCGTAGTCGTCATTCACGCCGGACGAGGCTTCGCAGTGGATGAAAAAAAAATGGGGGAACCATAAGCTTCGCCCTCCAGAGTTGAACGCGATAGCGAAATTTTGCCCCTAGTGCGCCCTTCAGCCGCTAAGTGCATACTTATTAATATCTTTTGTTGCATACACATCCTTGTGCACACACCCCCGCACACAGTAGATTGTACAAGCGGGCGCGTGTGAATGGTACACACATGTTTTTGGTCTCAAGCAAGAGTCGCATGGCCTCCGAGATACATGCCGCTGCTCGCGATCTCGGATGCCATAAACAGTCTCACGCTGCTTCACAGATAGCAGTACAATATCTAGCGTTTGCTCTTCGCTTGATCAACACCTATGGAAAAGCATGATATGTTTTCTGCTAGATGGACATAGTTGTCCATCTTTAGAGCTGTTTGAAAGTTCCTGTGTGTTTTAGCGGCGATGGCTGCACTACCCCGGCCCCTTTGACGTAGTTTGAGGCGTCCCTAATGCGCCTAGAAATCACCGAATATGCTCGTTCTCGTAGTGACAAATGTCAAACAAAACGGGTTGAAAGGGCCCTGAAACATTTTTTTCAAGTAACCATGAAATTAATTCACTAGAAGAGCTTATTGCCTCATGAACTGAACGCTGCAAAAGTTTTAGGAATTTGTCTAGTGCGAGTGGAGTTAGAAAGGTTTGTCGCATGCTGCAACTTCACTATCTCTTCTCTCGTCCCGACTAAAGTGCTGGAAGCTAAGCAGGGAGGGTTGGCTGGGGCAAAGAAACTACCGCACCTCGTGACCTTGAGCACCTTTTTTCTTTGAATGAGCGGCTTTTCCATTGTGATCTTGTGCGCATGGATGGATGGATGGATGGATGGATGGATGGATGGATGGATGCATATGGCTGTACCCTTTAGATCGGGCGGTGGCTAGCGCCACGAAGCCGTAGTACTTAATGAACCAAAAACTACATTTATTTTTTTCCTTTAAATAGTGAGGTTGAGGATTCGTACTTTGCAGTGAAGGGTTCAATTTTCACTCATGCCTTGACTTTAGCCACCAATCAGATAACCTCCTTCTAGTTAATTTTACCCGCTTAAAGTCTATTTTTTCCTCCCTGTCCCTGAACCCCAGTGCTTTGAGAAACTCTGCGCCATCATCCTTAACTATAGGGTGAAGCCCTTTACCAAACAATATCAAGTGTTCGGCAGTTTCTTCTTCCTCTCCACACGCACTGCATACTGTGTCTACCCCTTCGTATTTGGCCCGATATGTCTTGGTACGCAATACACCCGTCCAGGCCTCAAACAGAAGAGAACTACCCCGAGTATTATCATAGATTCTTTCCTTGGCAATTTCCTGCTTAAAAGTTCGATAGATCTCTAGTGCGGACTTCTTAACCATGCCAATTCTCCACATATCGTTCCCAGCTTCCTTCACCTTCTTCTTAACCAATAATTCTTTTTGGTTTGGCCCCCCACTGTTTTCAAAGTGTTTACCTGTCAATTTTCTGGTTTGCTTCCTCCATTTTGTATCAACATTCTTCATGTACGAGTACCTGAATAGCCCAACGCTCCTCCAGCATTTCTCTCAATCGCTTCTCAAATTTTATCTTGCTGCTAGCTTCCCTGCCCTCAAATGATGTCCATCCCATTTCACCTTGTACTCCCTGATTTGGTGTATTCCCGTGAGCTCCTAAGGCAAGCCTAACTATTCCACGTTGCTTAATTTCTAATCTTGCTTGAACTTCTGATCTCATGCACAAGACCGAATTGCCAAACGTCAGACCAGGAACCATGTCTCCTTTCCATATTCCTCTCACAACATCAGACCTATTGTAATTCCACAGTGCCCTGTTTTTCATTACCGCTGCATTCCTGTTACCTTTAGTCGTCACGTATGTTTCGTGTTCCTTTAGATACTCGGCCCCATTGCTTATCTATACGCCCAGGTATTTGTATTTATCTGTTATCTCTAGTGTGACCTCCTGTATTCTAAGCCTACTACCTTCATTGTCATTAAAAATCATGACTGCTGATTTTTTCTTACTGAATCTGAAATCTAACCTATCTCCCTCATTACCGCAGATGTCCACCAATCTCTGCAAATCTTCCTTGTTATGCAAATATTCCTTCCTTCCTTGTTCCGCTAATTGTCCGCGCAGGCTAGCACAATTAGCAGCCTTTTGCGGCGATCTCTGTAACTTGCAATGTCGCTCAGAGACGCACATATAATTTTTCGCTCACAACCAACGGGGCCAACGCCGACGGTGGTTTTCTGTGACACGAGCTCTCAAACGCTATTCCGTTAAAGTGTGCGTCACTAGAACTCTGACTTAGCGCTCTTTTAAGAAGTGCGGCATATCCAGTGCGCTTGATGGCACTCAGGATCGCAAAGTGTTTGAAGACAGCGACTAAGAAGTCAGCGACGAGGGAAGCAGTGACTGCGAGTCTTAATGAGAAGTTTAGTCTAAGTATACACTATGTGCCCGACGACAACAATCCCAGTGATAAACGAATCGAGGGCTCATTGTTCATATACTTCCTGCTGCTGTGACAAGACCCAGTATTCCACAGCATTCCCGAGTTTGTCGTCCGAGTTGAAGCGTTTCCATACCTGATGTTTCATGGGCATGAAAATCGTAGGTACTGAATTGTAGCCAATTTGACACCTGATGTTCTCAGAAATCTGACAATGCAACGCTGCTCTTTGATCTTCATACTTGGCGATGTGATCAACATCCTGCCCTCTCACGCACTGCCGCATCAATTGGTCGACACTTCTTATAAGATCGTCTGCTATTGCGTGCGCATGTGAGCACCCACACGTGATCTCATCCCTGGCAGAGACTTCAATCTCATCCTTCATCTTGGATGTGTTGCTACATTCTTCCATAGAAGCATAGGCATCTATGTCAACGGTCATGTTGTTACCCTTCATACCTTTTCATTTGAATGCCTCTTGTAGCAGACACATCTTGTCAGCTGATTCTCTGCATTTTTTAGTGATGAGTTCCCATTTCAATTAGCTTTTTATTGCTAAGCTACTTGTATGAGTCTGATCACTTTCTCTTCCTAATGAAGGCCCTCAATATCAACCAATTGCCTCGCATCATGGCCTCTTCCACGGTCGTCACAACCATCACCCTGCAATTGCTGTTTGCCGACATTGTCGACAGTGTTCCCCTCTTGGACGTACCCTGACCTGGCGAGCTTGTGCACTCAAGTTGAACCCCATCGGCGAAGTCTTGAGTAAAGACTGGCAACTTCAATATGCTGCTTAGTTTGCATATGTGAACCCCACTGGGCATGTGAACTGTTGTGGCGGTACGGCTGTTAGTTGCTTCTCTGATGGCGATGCAGGATGGTGTACATTTGTCATTCTACTGTGAAAGGTTGCATTTCCTGTGCCTGCTGCTGTTCCTGTGCCTACAAGTACGATTGCATGTATATACTTAGTTGACATTTATACTGTTATATGCTTGTGAGAAAGAGGCTACCCAGTCATAATACTCATTATGAATGCCTTCGAAAAATGAACTTCTTCCCTAACGACTTCCGCAAACCAGTGAGAGTACTTTGCCACTTTCACAAAGATGCCATAACCACTTGCTACAATGTATCAAGCTAGAAGCTGCATTCGCTGCAGATTAAAAAAAGTTAAAACAGTACAATCAGTGGCACGCACAATACTAGAAATGCTTAAATGAAAAAAACATTAGATAGTTATGCAGAGCAGCTCATATCAATCTAAATATAACTTGAACTCACATCTAGATATAAATTATTAATATTTATACTGAATTAACAAGAATAATTGTGTTAAGGAAGTTTACTCATTTCTGGTCCAAGGGACAATAGGAGAGCAACTTAATAATGAACTGAACAGATAGTAGTTTTATGATTTGTGTATTCGTTTCATAATCAATATTTCTCGCTGGGTTGTGGCTGAAAAGGCACTGTCCTCTGCGAACTACACGGAGCAGTTGCTCCACTGATCGCGTTTTGCTTTTTCTGATCGGGTGTCGGCTACCTTGAATTTCAAAGGCCTATTTTTATGTAATCAAGGGGGTACATTGAATAAGCCGCTTTAAACTGAATGCATGCCAGCCAGTAAAAAATAAAGTTCAGTTGCTCTAAAACTTATAAGAAGCTTCTTTTGATGCGCAACATGTTTTGTTACACAGATAGCCGCAGGTTTTTCTGTTTTGGTAAAAACAAGTTCTTATTCTGGACCTTTTAAGCTCTGTTAAAACAAGCTGTACCTGAGTAGGATGTGCTAATTTTTCAACGCTGCTGTATTGCTGTTCATGAAGTCGTGACATAGGCAATCAGCAGCAATGGCAACCGTCATCGTATACAACGCATGCATCACTATTAGAAAATTATGCAGAAGGCAATGGCTGTATATGGTATTCGTGTCCTCCTATGTATGTGACACAAAGTTTCACCAGCCTCTTCTCCCGTCCTAGGCACCTTTTTACTGATATTGTAAATACTATAGATAACACCTTTCTTTCGTCATATTTTCGCTAAGATTGTTTAAACAAGATGAGTTTCCATGTTGCACCTGTATTTGTTTTTTACGACCAAGGAGTTGACATAATATGAAAAAAACTTTCAACGTGTCTTGCTCATATTTCTTACTGAATGCTTAAAATGTTTTTGTAACGCTCCCATTCATGTCTAAATCTGTGACAATGACAAATAAAAAAGGCAAGTAATGTTCGTAAATAAAGGTCTTTTTTTCGTTCATATTACCTTTCAGGCACTTCGACAAGTTCTTTCCTGCCTAAGCTAAGGGACTACATGTCTTTATTGTTGCTGCAATACTGCACACAAAAATAATGCAGCCTCAACACACGTTCACTTATTGTAGTCATTGATTACACAGAGGAAAACAACATTTTTCACTTTTCTTACGAAAGTGCAATATGTATATCACATGCGTTGGAAGCTTTCGGTAGCCTATTCTGGGTCTTACGGGCATGCACGAGTGTGTTCTGACAATTTTAGAGCTTGGCTTTTCTAACCCCACTTGTTTACGCATGTACGAATGAGTTGATAAAGAGCTGTTAGGAAACAATTTTTCTGCATGGACAAAAATTATGCAATTTTTCACACCATACCAGAGATTTTTTCTGGCCAAAAGCTTCGGGGCAGTTGCCGTAATAGGTCAAGATGCAGAAGAACGTCTATTCGGGCTATTTGGTAAAATTCGATTGTCATAAGGGTTGCAGTGCAACCAGTATTACAATGGAAGCCAAGATTCCTTTTATTGATAGCGCATACACAGTAGTAAATACTTTCTGTGCACGTCACTGAAAGTCAACACGTCACTCAGCAATGTTGACACCACGTTGCTGGTATGTTGTGAAAACATTGCCATGATGTTGAAAATGTGATCCTGAACGTTCCCGAATCGTCGTGAATGTTACAAGCAACAATAATGTCACGGGGTCGTGACGTGGCCGAAGACAGGATACTTTGTGTTCGGATTTAACTGTTTATTTGGGTGAACCTGTGCCCGGTGAAAGGAAAGTCCAATTACAGTAGCAGTCTTGAACAGATAGCACAAAGGGAATTTTTATTCAACGATTAACATGTAGTCAATATACACATACACTTCTCATAACATTGCACATAGTTGATTTTTTTAACTTATCAGGAATATTGACAGGGGCGCTGTGGCCGTACATTGTTGCTCAAATAAACAGGGCATGTATTGTGATTGTGGACATAGTACAAAATAGCGGATGGGTACTGGCGATTCATACTGATACAGTATATTGTAGTGTGTCATTATACAATGGCTAACATTTATATAACGGCTTAGCATGCAAGCATGTCCTTTCTCTTAAAAGTGTTCACCCAGCAGAGTACACTCATGCACTACCTTATGGCTAACTCATTTAGACATAGTAAAAAGGTGGGTTTGCAACTCTTTTGCCGCCCCTCCCCCCCTAAAAAAGTAAAGAAAAAGAAAAGCCGGGTGGGGAGGGGTTAATAAGGCGTGACTGGGCTGAGCAGTCTGCCGTTCTTTAAAAAGAAAAACCTGGTATGCCAGCGGCGGAGGAACTTCTCCTCGCCGCTGGTCTCGAGCTCTCTTGCGAGGTGCTGCCACACCAAAAGTCTAATGCGGGATACCGCTGCGTAGGCCGCTCTAATAGTCCTGTGCTTGGCTTCCGCTAGGCATCGCCTTCGCCATATTACGTAAAGCGCGCAAGCGACCACCAACCTAGCGAATGCGCCTTTGTTACGGTCAAGAGCCGGCGGTGGCCGTATGCGGAAATCCCTAGTCACCAGTCGCCAGATAGGCCTGGCCGCAGGGCATTCGAGGAGTGTGTGCTCCGCTGACTCGTCAGCACGGCAGTTAGGGCAGCGTGCGGATGGGACTACCCCAAACCGATGGAGTCTGTCTCTTGTTGGGAGGACCCCCCAATTCCTCTTCCAAACAAAATCTTGGATCTCCTTTGGTAGGCCGCCCCCAAGCTCTGCCTGTTTCCTTCGCATTTCCGTACTTTGCTTCTCTCCTCTTCTAACATCTGGCGTCTCATCACCTCCTCCGCTATACGGACAGGTGGTTCTATGTCGACGTCGCACTCCGCGACCTTCTTGTCGAGCATCCTCTTGGTCTTCGCCGCCGCCTTGTAGAAGGGAGAGAAGTTTTTTGCCAACGGACCTGGATGCCTGTCGGCTTCTAGAAAGCCATTATTGGTACTGGACCAGTACAGAAGAAGGTTTTTCCCCATGTAGGCCCCATCTGGTGCAGGGAGCGTGCCGTTTTTAAGGCGAGCACTTTGCTGGTAGTTAGCAAGTGTTCCAGTGCTAGGCCCCCTTATGCTAGGCCCCCAGTGCTAGGCCCCCTTCGTGGGCAGCTGTAGGAGGCTTCTTTTTTACCGGTGCCGGCTTTCCTCCCCCAAGGAAGCCTGTGATGATGCTGTTCAGCTTACTTGTGGGTGTTGCTTGCATCAATGTCACTCGCGAAAAACGCGAAGGCACACACGACAGTATTTACAATAATGGCCTTTTCTCGAAGGGTCAGCGTTAGGTGGTTGGCTCTTTCGACAACGCTTTGAGCTCTCTCCAGGGCTTTCTGCCACGTTGTGGGTGCTACGCCTTCCCTTGAGAAATAGACACCCAGGACCTTCACTGTAGCCACCACTTCTATGATACCCATTGCATTCGATGGAAACGAACCGAAAGTCAAAGCCTTGCTTTTCTCCTCGTTGATTCCGGCCCCCGACGCTTCAGCGTAGTGGCTGTAGGTGTGTCGAAACCGCTCAAAGCTGCTTCTGTCCCTAACAAACAAGGAGACATCGTCAGCATTGGCCAATACCTTCAACTCCTCACCTCCAGTCAGTGGTAGTCCCCTGAAGTGCGCATTACCTGATAGGCTCGTCAGCAACGGCTCGATAGATAGGACAAAAAGAGTGGGGCCCAGCGGGCACCCCTGCCTTATGCCTCTGGTGTAGGCAAAGCTTGCCGTTGCTATGCCCTTGACAGTCCTCTGATAGGCCAAATTCTCGCAGGACCTCAAACAGGTATCCGTGCCTGACTCTGTCGAATGCACTTGCCTGGTCGAGCGACAGGAAGGCACCCGAGAATCTCTTGCTGGCCGCATACTCAAAGGCTTCTCTAGTTACTGTCAGGTTTGCGAACATGGAACTTCCGGGGACAGCGAAAGTCTGGCTCGGAGAGATGATTTCTGGTAGGAACCATTTCACACGATTGTTAATAACTGTGGCCAAAACCTTGTAGTCGACATTGAGAAGGGTTATGGGGCGCCAAGATGATGGTAGGGCCGGGAGCCCCGTCCTTCAGCAGCAATGCAATTCGACCTATACCGAACGAGGCAGGTTTCCGGTGCTGTTTTAGCACCTCGTTCACAAGTGCTACAAGCGGTTCCCCTAAGAGGTCAAGAAAGGCCTGATAAAATCCGGCCGTAATGCCATCCGTTCCCGGGGCCGAGTTCGGGGACATGTGGGTGACTTCGTATCGCACCTCCTCAATTGACGCTTCACCGCACAGGGTCTCGTAAGCGCCTTTGCCAAGTCTGCGGAGGTTCCGGCAGAGATCTACCACCGGTTGAGAGAGTGAGTAGCCATCTTCAGGGGCGACTTTCTGAAAGAGGGACTTGAAATAGCTTCGGAAAATGGCAGCTATGCCCGCTTGATCATCCGTGGTCGACCCGTCCGGACGCATGGCCTGTGTTATTCTAGAGCTTCCGTTACCGCAAACCTCGCGCAAGTCCGTTGTCACATCCGTTTCGCCCGACGATCCATGCGTTCCTGACGTCTTACGCGCCCTCTCTTGTAGGAGTCGTTTGTATTCGACTTCCAGGGATGCCAAGTAGTCCCTTGTGCAGAAGGTAAGGGTCTCTGCGCCTTTAACGATTTGCATTCTGCATAACGATTCGGCCATTTGTGCCGTCAGGCGGCCCTTTCTGTTCCTTCCTTCGCTCTGCAGGAATCCCTTCCACTCTTTTTTCAATCTCTCCCAGACATCTGGCGTTAGAGAAGGGGCTTTCTGGGCCCACTTTTCAAGGAAGGACCTGATATTTTGCAGGCTGCTTTTGTCCTGTAACAGAGTGGGGACAAGTCGCCATGCTGAGTCGTCGTGACGAGGTCTGGCTGTCCCTTTGACTGTCAACACGACCGAAGCATGACCCGTCATTCTTTCTACCCTGGAGGATAGGGTTGCTGTTTCGCATGACACCACTGAAGGTACCAGGAAGTCTGGAACATATATCCTGTCGATCCTGTCGTCCTGGATACATGATTCGGTACAAAAAGATTGCCAAGAAGGTGTACTAAAGCATCCGTGAGCCTGAGAAGACGCAGGATTCTGACTAATTCCTTAGCATTGAAAGTAGACCTCCCACTGCCCGGGCCTCTGATGTCCCGTGTCGAGTCCACCACGCAGTTAAAAGCGCCTAACAGAACGTGGGGTAGTGGTTCCTGCAGGTTGACGTGCAGCCCTCTGAAGAAGGCATTCGTGTTCGTTCGCGTGACTGGTGCGTAAATAGACACGAATCGGACCCTCCTGCCGTCGATGTAGACGTCGAGCATCAGGAAGCGCCCATACTCCCCAAAGATACAGTGGGCTTTGCGACGGAATCTTCACGAGATAAAGATGGCGCCAACACCGCATGACCTGGCACTCGTCAGGGAAAAAAAAGCTTCGACGCGGCATTCTTTTTTAAAGACAGCGACATCGAGTGGGGACCTGAAGTTGGTCTCCTGAATAAGGAGGATGTCAATCTGAAGTGCTTGGGCCACCGCCAGAAGCTCGCGCTGCTTTATCTTATCACGGAACCCGCGGACGTTCCATGTAGCAACTCGGAGCGCCTTATCGCTTCGTTTCAAACCGGTGCCTCGGGGAGAGGGGGGTGCGTCGAGGGTTAACCTGCGCTAGGTTGCGCATAAAAATGATCTCGGGCCTCTGTTTCGAGGGAAGGTTGGGAGGGGGCACCTCAAGCGCGCTTGCGCTAAGGTGTGCATTAGACTTCGTGACGCGTCAGGGTCTATCGCCGGCCTCTCTGCCAGGCGATTTCCCTCTCCCATGTGGGGTTCTAGCTAGTCTTTGGGACTTTGCTCGGGGAGGGGCATCGCTATCGCTACTCGATACCGTAAGGGTCTGTCGGCTATGTATATTGTCGGAGCCCTGAGGTATGACCTGTCCCGAATCCTCTGGCCTGTTCTGCGCCCGAGGCGAGCGTGAGCGCGAGCGGTCACTGCGCCCGCGAGCGGGCTGCGTCGGGTTCATAGGAAAGTCTTTGTTGGCCTCGTTAGCGGGGCCTGGTGGTGGTGTCGTGTCTGCCGGGCTCGGGTTAACTACCAGCTGCAACGGGTTAGGTTTCCTGGCATGGTCACTACCAACTCTAGGCGTAATGCCGGTATCACGAGGTGGGGCGTTGCCGACGTCCAAAGGCGGGAAGTGTGCCTCGTCGACGAGCAGTTCCGCCAACTCCTAACCATTCTCGTGGTCTGGTACTTTTTGCTCCTCGCCCTCCGACAACGAGCCCACCCATGACTCCCTCGAGGTCTCGGCAGAGCTGGTTTTAGGGCTACTGCTCACCGCCTGCTCCGTATCAGTGCCATTATGGCTCGACTCACAGCCGTTTTCCCCGGCATCCATCAGGGGATCGGGTTCTGGTAGCGTGCCGTGCTCATTGACCCGCTCGTGTTCTGCGGCGTTGTCCCAGTAGCTGGATGTTCTGCTGGTGGTAGGCGCCGGAGATCCGGGGTTAAGGACCTGGAGTCCCGTCGTCTGTTCCGCGCTGCGCGAGGTCACAGGGTGACCGTTCTTCTCGTAGTTTGCTGGTTCATCATGGACTGGTGGGAAACTGCGCGCGGCAGCCACGTACGAACGGCGCCGAAAGCACTCACGCGTGCCGTGTCGCCCACCGCATCGCTTGCACGCTTCTTCGCACCCTTCCGTGCTTTGGCCAAACGCGGCGCACCGCTTACAATAAGGAGTGGTGCATGCGCTGGCCATGTGCCCCTCACCCTGGCAACGTGCGCACACGCGTCGCATGCCGCGGTATTCCAGCATTACTTTATGGCCCTGAATCGAGGTGAAGTTAGGAGCTGGCTTGCTCATTTCTATCTTCACCACCCAAACTCCACTCAGTTTAGTGTGCCGGGTCGGTACCGTGGTGGACGTCACGCTCTTAACTTTACCAAATTGTTGCATAACCGAGGTTATTGCTTCATCCGATACATACGCCGGCAAGCAGTAGACGTTTACATATGTGACAGGCGGCCCTACTGCTTCCACTCGCACCTTCGTGCCATTAACGGTGAAGCCCTCTGCTACCATCAGTTTGGTTGCCTGGCTAGCGTTCCGCGTACAGATAAAAAATCTGGAGCCTCCCATGTGCTCGAGGACCAGCACACTATCATCACCTGCCGTAATTTCTATAGCATCTATCAGCTCATCTACGGAAACGTCTCCTTCCGGAGCGTTAAATAAGAAACAGTTTTCCCTCACCGGGGGTGCAAAAACAGACGCCATTATGGTGGGCGTATTCTTTTCGTCGCGCCGGCAGCAGGGCCGGGGGCGTGTCTGGTAGAACTGGTGACGCGCAGCTGTTGCTGCGCACTCGTGGACAGGGCTCTTGGTTTTGATCAGGTGGGCGCGGCCGGTAGCTGCAGCTGGGGTAGCGGCGAGGTGGATCCGTGAGAGAGGGTCCCTCCCAGACTCATCCTCTGCTCCTTGCTGCAGGGGGGGTGGGGGCAGGGCCACCGGCTGAATAACCGGGGACCGCCGCCTTCGGTGCGTCGCGCGGGAATGCGCTGAAGCAGGCCCTTCTTCTTCCTCCTCTCAATTACGCTCCCAGGGGTCAGCGTCGGCGTGACAAGACCCCGGGCCGAAAAAGAAAAAGGTTAGCTCGGAGCCGTTAAGAGGCGTTAAGCGTTTAAGAGAATTTTATTTCAGGATATATCTTACACAGCTTATTTGCACACATAAAAATGGACAATGGTGAACAATGCGTATGTACAGTGCAAGCTGTTATATACAGCGAAAGAACTTATAGCGTATGCAGTGACGTACAATGCAAAAATTGTACAACAAAGACAGGACAATCATGACATCGATATCATTCAACTTAAGTGAACAGTAAGGCAATATGAACAAACAAGGGCAGGTCATTCACAGTGTAGCGTGATATTTTGCGTTCACCTGTGAGGACAATTTGCTCTCGCGCTCAAGAACAATATTGCACAAAAAAATGGCAGCACATCCACGGAGTGAATGATGGAGAGTGGGGCGAAGAATTCGTCTGTCCATTCGTTCTTGCTTCCGTCTGTCCAAGCGTCCGTCAGGGTGACCGTCCATGCGTGCATCAGTCCGTCCGTGCGTGCGTCTGTTCGTGCGTCCGTCCCTGCGTTCGTCCATGCAGCCGCCCCTGCGTCCGTTCATGCGTCCATCCATGCATCTGTCTATGTGTCCGTTCGTCCATCTATTCAACACTCCAAGTACCACCATCTCGCATCTGTTCATCATATACTCCCCATATAGAAGCACCGCCATCCAGCGGACATTATAAGGACTAAACGAGAGGTGGCACGCGCACACTTTCGTACGGCTTGCGCTTCGAGTCCACTTCTCACCTTTAACCACCTCGAGTTCATGGTATATACTAGTTCACTGTATTCATGGCACTGCGGCCGAACGCTCACTAAACTTTTCGAAAACCAAGGAGGTTACGCCCAGCGAGTATGACGTAGCAAACTTTTTTAGTCAGATAGTGCTCAATGTACATGCCAATGGCTGCTAATGGGAAATGAGAGGCGGAGGATTCGGCTTTTACTTTCTTACGGCTTGCGCTTCGTATCTACTTCCCATTTTTAACCACCTCGAGTTCATTCATGGTATATACAAGTTCATTGTATTCATGGCACTGCGGCTCAACGCTCGCTAAACCTTTCTAAAGCTAAGGAGGTTACACACAGCGAGTATAACGTAGCAACCCTTTCTTGTCAGATAGTGCTCAATGTACATGCCAATGGCTGCTAATGGTGATCGCAGCCTGCGCGTTAACTAAAAGCCGAATGCTCCTGCCTCTCATTCCCCATTAGCAGCCATGGACATGTACATTGAGCACTATTTTTTATTGTTTAACAACGCACAGAAGTCTCTCACCGGCACCACCTTAGAGGTCAAAATGTTATTCTTGTTACAGACTACGAGGGACGAACGGGTGCCGTTATAAGAAGCTTCGCCCCTAAAATACATGTTTCTAAAGAAGAAAAGCAAAATACACACTGTAATGTCACAGTGGTACAAGCTCTAGCCCACCTCCTCAATAAGGGAGGAAAGGCATGGACACTCTGTTGTTTTTTTACGATAATAAATCGCGTAGATCACTGTAGGAGAAAGCCTCCTCTCCCAGTATGGCTAGTTCTGCGTTAAGATGCATAAGCATTATGTTTCTTAGCCGATGTAGTAGGGGAAACAAGGCTCTCTGGGGGCGTCCCCTCAGGCAGGCCAGTCCCCTTCGTTTCCATAAGACGAAGGCTCCAATAGCCATTAAGAGTACGACAAAGTTATCCCTGCGGCTAGGATTCCACTGCATACTTGTTTGGAACATCCTGGTAACCATGCGCCAAAAGGTGAGCGCCCCTATACATTCATGAAAGACATGGTTTAGTGTTTCGACGCGACCGCATTGCGTGCATGTGGCGGAGGGCGCCACGCCCCACGCCGCAAGGTGGTCGGCCGTTGGTAAAGCCCCCCATTCCCTGAGCCAGTTTAGGTCACAGACCTCGGAGGGGAGAGACGTGTTTGTAAGAGTCCAGCGTCTTTTCGCCCGGCATTTCCGGTGTTGTTCTTCATATAGGCTTTTAAATGCTATTAATTCGCTCATGTCGGTGGGGGACATTTCCATAAGTTCTTGAACAGGAAAATCGTTTCGCCATTGTTGCAAAGATATTATAACATGTGTGTAATACGCTGTTGGCTGCTCAGCAGCTGGTCCCGTGTCATTTGCCAAACCGAAAAGTCTTCTAGAGGTTCCTAGCAGATACACTACAAGTTGCCTGCCTCGATACGATGAGTTCTCCAAGAATGCCCAGGTGTTTTTGAGAGCCAACATGCGCCACATTACATCAAGGTTGGGTACACTGAGCCCTCCTCATTTTACTGGTAGGTGGACCAGGGCTCTGGCAACAGCTTCGGCGTGGCCATCCCAAAAAAAGTAGCCGCACGCAGTAGCCACTCTCAGCAAAACCCGTCGAGGTGGTCGTGCAATTCTGGCTACATAAAGCAGTGGCGCTGTTATGCTGGATTTAATTAGATAAGCTCTTTCAGTAAAAGGTAGTTGAAACGTTCTGGCGACTTCAATGCGTCTGTCCACTTTGTGTTGGATTGCTTTCCATGTGGTGCGGGCTACCTCACCAGTCGAATGGAAGGTTACACCTAAGACTTAATTTAACGCCTTGGACGATTTGGACGCCATCAATGTGCATCCCAAAGCACAATGCCTTGCTTTTTCCGGGATTAAGACGTGCTCCCGATAGGTAACTATACGTGTGGAATATTCGCAGAAAGGCTCTGTAGCTATCTATGTTCCGAATAAACAACGAGATGTCATTGGCGTATGCCGCTACTTTCACTTCGGCCAAGCATGGAAGAGGGAAACCACGTATCGAAGTAGATTTTTGGATTTGTTTCAATAATGAATCTATGCATAATACAAAGAGAATTGCGGAGAGGGGACAGCCTTGTCGAATGCCCCTACTTACTGCAATAGGTTCAGATGTATGGCCATTCACTACTAATGACGTTTCTAACTCCATGTAGAGTAAACGGAGGGTGTCGGTTAAATGTGCTGGGAAGCCATAACACTCAAGCACAGCGTAGAGGTAGTTCCATTCAACGCGATCAAAAGCTTTTTCTTGGTCCAAGGAAACAAAAACGCCAGATGTTTGTGTTCTTGTAGCGTACGTGAATGAATCGTGAGTCAGCGCAAGCGAGGTATAGATCGTACGACCTGGGACACAGCACGTTTGTATGTCGCTTACTATTTCTGGTAAAATGATTGTTATGCGGTTTGCAAGGATGGCTGTCAATATCTCATAATCCGAGTTAAGTAGGGAAATGGGCCTCCACGCCCTTGGGTCGGATGGCTCTCCCTCGCTTCTAAGCAAAAGTATAACTCTGCTCTCACGAAATGTATTCGGTCTGATTCCGTCAGCAAGAAGCCCATTTAGCATTGTCAAAAGGTGGTCTTGTATTGTGTCAAGGAAAGTTTTGTAGAAACTCAAAGGTATCCCGTCAGGGCCGGCGGCGGCGGTTGTGTTCTTGCGCTGAAGCACGATGCGTAATTCATCCAGCGTCACTGGGCTGCACAGACCATCGTGGAGCTCCTCCGGTACGCGGGAAATTCCCTCACAAAACTCATTAACTATGGTGGTATAGTTCACGTCGTTTGCGTTCTCCGCCCTGAAAAGATTCGAAAAATGTGTTTCGAAGACCCTCATTATGTCCTCTGCTCGTGTAGACTGTCCGCCGTTCGGCAACTGAACGAAAGGAACATGCAAGTGTTCACCCAAGGAGCCGTTGCGAACACTTCGAAGAACAGCTGGATCTGAAACTGGTCGCCCGTTAATAAAAGACTGCGCAGCCGTGCCCGAACTAAGACGTAGCAAACGTTCGTACCGCGCCTTTAACTGATCGAGATAGTCGTGCATTGCGAACGTCAGCGTCTCACCTCTGCGTACAATGCGCGCTTTTCGTAGCGTGTCGTTTATCTCTGTCGTCAGGCGCGCTTTCCTTTCGCGCCCCGCTTTGATATGCTCGGCGCCCCAACTGTGATTCAATGCGTCCCAGTTACGGGGTTCAGGCGGCCTTTTGCATGCTTGCTCTAGTGCATTGCGCAGTAATGCTACGCTTTCCGGGTCGTGCATGAGTGTGGTGTCCATTTTCCAATGGTTTCTAAACGTAGTGGATTGTTCAAACAAAAGTTTTACAGACGCTGGAAAGTGGCCTGTAATGCATGGAACATCCGGTGGCAAATGTAGGACCTCGCAACTAAGGACATTAGTGGCTAGCACTTCTGGAAAATAGTAGCCGTCTAGCCGGGTCATGTTGGGACCCCGTTGCCAGGTTGCAACGAAGTCATTCCCGTGAGTGTCGACCCACGCATCCCTGAGCTTGAAATAGCGGATGAGCTGTCGCAATGCGCTAACTCCGCTATATTGTCTGCTTTGTCTGCGTCCGCGCGCATCTCTGTCGGTGTCCTCAACACAGTTGAAATCTCCAACTAAGAAAGTAAGGTAACTGTCAAACATAAATGAGTTGAGCGAATTAAAAAAGTCGGCCGTGCCCCCACGTTGAGAGCTGGGGCATATATTACGAGCGCCCTTACTCGTCTGCCGTGAAGGTCAAAGTCTACTGCTAGTGTGCGGCGGTCAAAACCATAAACACAGTGTGCTCTTCGACGTAACGATGGTGTCAAAAAAACAACTCCGACTCCGCACATCTTTGAATCAGTCAGCGAAAAAAAGGCCTTGAATCCAAATTGTGAACAAAAGGATTGCACATCAACAGGGGTTCTAAAATTACATTCCTTTAAGAAAAGGATATCGACATGACGTGACCTTGCGAAGTGCATGACTTCTCTGCTTATCTCGGCGTCGGAAACCCCTGACATTTAAGGAGAGAAAATGAACCTTAGCCATTTTGAAAATAGGGGGAGTGCGCGCAAACTTCAGAGCAACCCCTTGCAGGGGGTGGGGCGCGCGCTCAACGAGTGAACAAAACTAAAGACAGAAATGCTCCCCGTCGTTCGGGTGCCGCGTCCCATTGAAGCTCTCGGCGCCTCAGAGCTACTGATGGTGCCAACTGTGTCAGATCTGTAGCTCTCGTGATATCTGCTGAGTACGGGCACTCGGGCTTCGGCTTTGGATGAGCTGTGTTCTTCATAGGCGTCCGGCGAGAAGTCGCTGGTCTCGGACGGGACATGAAGGATTCCCACGGCTTGCGCTGTGGTGCTCGGGCGTTGGCTCACGATGAAGGCCTGGACAGAGCCAGGGGGTTGTCCAGGGGTTCGCTTGATGCTCGATGAGATGGGGTCGACGACTGGCAGCATGCCTGATCGCGGGAATCCCGGCACCAGGTAAGCGGCGAACGGGCTGTCGGCCGTCGATAAACTACTGACAAGCGGCGAAGCGCGTCGGCAGTTATACTCTCACCATCGAATGTTCTAGCGTTATCGCTGGTGGTGGCATAGGTTCCAGAATAATCTGTACAGTTCGCAGAGTGGGCGTGATCTTATCGAAATGATCTACTAAAGTGCGGAAGCTTCTCGAAAACTGCAGGTGCGGCTTGCGCTGAGAATTGTGTAGTGTTTTCGGGCGATAAAAAACTTGAGAAATGGAACGTGGCAATATTTTGTCATAAAAAGACGACATTAAGCACTTTAGGCATCGTTGATGAGTGACATCTGGGCGCTTTCATTCAACATTGGGATAACATTCTGCGTTACGTTGCTTGCGCAGAGTGAACTTCATTAATTGTGCCAAATTATGATTACTATGTACATTCTTCCCAATTTTGCATGATAACATTTCTACCCATGTTTCTTCATTCAGTGCAATGACGCTAGTTGCAGAAATCTCTCGGTCTGCACTTCTAGTCATATCATTGCAAAGGGACGAGCAGATAAAGAGAACACACACACACACACACACACACACACACACACACACACACATATATATATATATATATATATATATATATACATATATATATATATATATATATATATATATATATATATATATAGATATATATATATATCTATCTATCTATATATATATATATATATATATATATATATATATATATATATATATATATATATATATATGTATATATATATATATATATATATATATATATATAAGGTTGCCTTCACCAATACTTCACAAGTGGTGGAGTGTGCTCTACGATCTTCCGTCCTCTCCCAGCCCGATCTGCCTCCTGGAGCTCCGCTCAGGTCGTCGTTTGTGCAAGGCGTCGGGTAACATGCCTCAGGACGAGCCAACCGGCGCTTCTGCGTCTACCTCCACGGCCCCGGCTACTGCGGCCTATCCATCGTGGATTATCACCACGCACCAGCGTGAGCCGCCCACCTTCACCGCACTTCGAGGTGAAGATGTGGAGGATTGGTTGGACGAGTTCAATCGAGCGAGTTGCACTATCAACTGGGATGATCCTATCAAGGTTCGCCGTGTTTCTTTCTATCTGACAGGCGTAGCGAAAACATGGATTCTCAATCATGAAACGGACATTACGGACTGGACACGTTTCAAGCGACAGCTTCGCCAGATTTTCGGCACCCTGGTGGTTCGTTCAGCTCTCGCGAAGAAGACACTGGATGCTCGCAAGCAACAATGCGGTCAGCCTTACACATCGTACATAGAGGATGTGCTTGCTCTCTGCCACCGTTTCAGCACGTCCATGTATGAATGAGAGTGAGTTCGTCATCTATTGAAAGGGATCACCACGGTCGCGTTCAATGCCTTGGTCATACAAAACCCGACCACAGTCGCTGACGTTGTTGCCACGTGCCAACGCCTAGAGGAACTTGAGTCCTAACGGTTACCGCCGGACAGCGCTGAAAACACCACTACGACTGATGCCTCATTGCGTGCAATGATCCGGGCGATTATAGGGAAAGAGCTGCAATCTTTCGGCCTCTCAATGACACCGAGTCCACCTCCCGCCTCCAACACTGTTTTGTGCGACGTTATCAAAGAGGAGTTGGCGTCCATGACCGGGCCAGCGTATGTAGACTCTCCAGTACCTCGACTCCAGCCTACGTATGCACAAGTCCTCGCTGGCTCGCCACCCGTCGTATAACCGATGCCCGCACACTCGACGCCTGTCCCACTGGCTTCGTGGGGCATACACTGGCTAGGCACTCCGAGTGTGCCTATAGCCAGCCCTTTCACCCACAATGGCGGCCGCCTCGCCCGACCTGTTATTACTGCGGCTATCGGGGCCACATTGCACGCGTCTGTCAGAAGCGTCAGCAGGACGAGCGTCGTGGATTCGACACCTACGAACGGGATGATGGGACAAGCTGGTACGCTTTCCAACGTCGTCCTTATGATCCGTCGCTACGTCGCTCGCCGTCTCCAACTGCGACATCTGAGCCAACCACTTCTTACCGCTCTACTTGACACCGCTCACCCTCACCCCTCCGCCGCTCCCCTTCTCCATTGTGACCTGTCTCGCAATTCACCGTCCAACGCCCGAAAAACTAACCTCTGCAGCTTATGGAGGAAAAGCTGCATCGAACGAAAAGACAGAAACTCCTCCAGTGCGTTCATATAATACGATATCTGTTTTAATAGAAGGTGTGCACGTGGACGTTTAATAGACACTGATCATTGTTTGTCTGTGATTGATCAGTCCTTGTGCTCACGTCTGCGAAAAGTCTCCACCCCTTATGATGGACCTACACTGCTCGCTGCTCAAGGGGACGCCATTAGACCTGCCACTATGTGCACCGCTAGTGTTTTCATAGCTGGCCTTCTCCAGTTTGTGCAATTTGCCGTGCTCATTTCGCGTGCCCACCAGCTTATATTAGGCTGGGATTTTCTTTCTACGGCGCACGCTTTCATCTGCTGTCGAGAAAATGTTGTTCATATGATGAAAACTGACTATGCCCTGTATGTGGATGACAAGCCCGTTCACTTGCTCGCTGCTGAAGATACCGAGCTACCACCTGGTCATCACTGAATAGTTACCGTCACTTTAATGTGATCGACTCTGGTGACGTGTTTGTCCAACCATCGGCACACTGTCTCGCAAGAGGTATAGCCCTTGCTACAGGTCTAGCGCGGTTCCACAATGGCTCCGGACTTCTCTACGCTACAAACCTGACGTCTGAGAAAATTCTCATTCCTAAAGGCACCACAGCGGCTTGCGTTAATGAATCCCAACCTATCTCTGTTGTCCCGCTTATGCCAGCGTGTTCTGACCTTCCTTCTATTGGACGTTCATCCAGAGTTTCTGTTCTTGCGGCGACTATTAGTCTAGAACTGACCTCTTCAGAGACAGATGTGTTGCTTGCCTTGCTACAAAAGCATAGGAGATTGTTTGATGCCCTATTCTCCTCTCTGGGACAGACGTCCATTATTAGGCATCGTATCCAGACAGATGGCACTTCCATCGTACGCCGTCGACCATATCGCGTCTCTTCATCCGAGCGTGAGATCACTGAACAAAACGTAGCCGATATGCTGCAACGGAACATTATACGTCCCTCCGCGAGTCCTTGGTCATCCCCTGTTTTTAGTAAGGAAAAAAGATGGCTCCGTGCGATTTCGAGTGGACTACAGAGCCCTTAATAAGATTCCCCAAGGATGTTTACCCCAAGCAGCGCATTGACGATGCTTTGGATTCACTGCAAGGTGCCGAGTACTTCTCAATTCAGACCTGCGTTCAGGTTACTGGCGAATACCCATGAACAAGGATGACAAAGAAAAGACAGCGGTTTCAACACCAGATGGGCTGTAAAAATTCAACGTCATGCCGTTCGGCCTTTGAAATGCTCCAGCAACATACGAGCGGATGATCGACACAGTTTTACGAGGCTTGAAATGGAAGATTTGCTTGCGCTATTTAGACGATATTGTTATTTTCTCGTCAACCTTCCCTCAGCACTTGCAACGACTGGGCGAAATTCTTACGTGCCTTGCAAACGCAGGCCTTCAGCTGAACACCAAGAAGTGCCGCTTTGCGAGCAAGACGAATGAAGTGTTAGGCCACATCGTAAGCAAGGACGGTATTCGTCCTGATCCAGACAAGATTTCTGCTGTCCAACACTTCCCGCGTCGTGAAAAAAGCCAAAGATTTGCGCAGTTTCCTCGGCCTTGCTTCTTATTTTCAGCGATTCATTCGAGACTTCACCTCAATGGCTTCCCCACTGCACAAATTGCTCGGATCAGGCGTCGCCCTTGAGTGCTCTCCTGAATGTGAAGCGGCGTTTGCCATACTGAAGTGTGCACTCACATCCGAACCAGTCCTCTGCCATTTTGACAAAACCGCGCCTACGCTGCTGCATACAGACGCTAGTAATCGAGGCATTGGTGGAATTCTCCTACAGCGACACAAATATTCACATGAGAAAGTCGTCGCATACGCGAGCCGTGCACTGACCCCTGCCGAAAAGAATTATACCATCACCGAACAGGAGTGCCTAGCGGTCGTATGGTCGATACAAAAGTTTGGACCTTATCTCCAGGGCCACCGCTGAACTGTGGTTACGGACCATCACGCCTTGTGCTGGCTCTCGACAGTCAAGAACTTGTCCGGCCGTCTTGGTCGCTGGATTCTTCGCTTACAAGAATACGACTTCACTATCACATACAATTCGGGAAACAAGCACCAAGACGCCGACGCACTTTCGCGTTGCCCGCTCTCTTCGGAGCCATTTAACAAACCCGCCACTGCCGCACACGACAAGCCTTCGGCCGTCTCTTCCCTACATGTTTCGTCATTAACTACTTTGGACCCAACTTCTTCAAGCGAGTGTGGTTTGTTCTTATCTCATCAACGTGCTGACCCTTACTGTCGCCGCATCATGGACTGTCTTGACGGGACTTGCCAACACCCTAACGCCCGTTTTCGCCGACAGCTGACGCAATTCAAGCTCAACAACCACGTCCTGCACCGTCATGTCTACCACCCTGATGGTCAACGCTGGGTGCCCATTCTACCTCACTCTCTTCGTGCTCAAGTTCTCAAGAGATATCACGACGACACGTCCGCTGGACACATGGGCTTCGATAAAACGTATGACCGCATAAGATGTCACTACTACTGGCCGGGCTTGTCCACCTGTGTCGTGAAGTACGTTGGCTCATGTGCCCTTTGTCAGCGTCGCAAGCTACCTACATCAACTCGAAGTGGACAATTACAACCGCTCCCGTGTCTCTGCAACCATTCGAGGTAGTTGGCGTTACCTGTATTGTCCGCTTCCTATGACTGTCACGGTCAATCGTTGGATAGTTACAGCTGTCGACCACCTGACCCGCTACGCCGAAACAGCTCCCATGCCTTCTGCATCAGCTTCGGAAGTGGCTTACTTCATCCTTCGAGCAATAATCCTTCGACACGGAGCTCCTCGTGTAATCCTGAGAGACCGTGGAAGAGTATTTTTTTCAGAACTCGTCGAAGAAGTGCTCAAGGTATGCTGCACTACACACAAAACAAGCGCCAGTTACCATCCTCAGACGAACGGCCTGGCAGAGCGCTTTCATCGTACACTGTCAGATATGATAGCGATGTATATCGAACCCGACCACAGAAGCTGGGACACCATTTTGCCATTTGTCAGTTTTGCGTATAATACCTCTGTACAGCGCACAACCGGTTACTCGCCGTTATACCTCGTCCACGGTCGCTTCCCCTCTTCTTTCCTCGATGTTTCGTTCTTCTCTGCGCCTGTCAAACCATGTTCATCTTCAAGTGAAGAATACGTGTCTCGTCTACTTTATTGCCGCCAACTGGCTCGCATCAACACTGAAGCCAAGCGGCAGGATCGCAAGATTGAATATGATGCCTTTCATTGTGCCGTGTCCTTCAGCCCTGGTGACATAATCCTCCTTCTTACACCCATTCGCACTCCCGGCCTGTGCCAGAATTTCCAATTACGTTTTATTGGCCCCTACACTGTCTTGGTCCAAACGTCTCCTGTGAATTATCGCGTGGCACCCATTCTTCTTACGACAGACCGCCGCTACAGGGCAGCATAAATAGTCCACGTATCCTGCGTGAAGCCTTTCATATGGCGTTTCTCTTCGCTTTAAACTGCGGTCAGTATGACCGCTTTCACGTGTCGGGGGGAGGGGGGGTTAGTTTAGGCATTGATTAAGCACATCTACTATCTTTACACATATTATCTTCATGAGTGGTCGTCATCTTCATCTGCTGTGGGGATTTGGCTTGCCTTCACCGATACAGTACTATATATATATATATATATATATATATATATATATATATATATATATATATATATTATATATATATATTGTGGTAAAGCCTTTGAACAGTGGGTCGTTCTCTTCAGTGCCTTCTAGTGAGTCGCCCTTTTCGTAAGAAGAGCAGCTCGCGCAGAGAGTCGATCCCCGCATTGACTGTCGCTGTCGTGAATCATCGCTGAGTGTCCGCCAGTAAACCGCTTAACAATTTGGTGGAGAGTGCTGAGAGTGCTGTGCCCTTCAAACACCTTCGGTTCGCATTCGATGCTCTTGGAGCTTCGATCCCGTTTCGTGCCTCCAACAATGCACCAAGACGCCGCCCAGCAAACGCTTCCTCCTACGCCGACGCCATGTCCCGGTGTCCCCCGCATCCGCGACCCTCCTGTCTTCACCGGAGCGGATGGCACTGACGTCGAGGACTGGCTGGCCATGTACGAACGCGTGAGCGTTCCCAACTATCGGGACGAGGCAGGTAAACTCGGCAACCTGTTTTTCTATCTCGCGGGTGTGGCCGGCATGTGGTACAACAACCACGCATCTGATTTTCCGACATCGTCCGCTTTTAAAACCGCTGTCGTCGACGTGTTTGGCCGCCCGGCCGTTCGTAAGCTGCAAGCTGAACAGCGTTTACGTGAACGAGCCCAGCAGACCGGCGAGTCCTTCACAAGTTATATCGAGTACATCCTTGACTTGTGCAAGAAAGTCGACCTGAACATGTCAGAGGCTGACAAGATCACGCATGTTCTAAAAGGCATCGCCGACGATGCCGTCACCATGCTCCTGGCAAAGAACCCCCCCACTGTGGCAGAAGTCATCATGTTATGCCAAAGTTACGACGAGCTACGGCGGCAGCGCTTGATGACCCGTCGACCGCCACCACGTGATGCTGATCTCTCGGCCATGTCAGCAGTTCCTGACCACGCAACCTTGCTCACCGAAATCAAGTCGTTCGTGCGTGAGGAAGTTGCCCGCCAGGTCTCTCTACTGGCTTTTGCTTCCCCCCAACATGCTCAACAACCATCAAGTACACTTCTACCTCCGCTCCGCCGAGCCATTCAGCAGGAAATCGCGGAGGTCGTTCCTGAATACTACCAGCCGCCTCCTGCATCTGTGCCACTCAGCTACGCCCAAGTTGTTGCCAGGCCGCCCCCACTGATTTCTCCAACTGTTCCCCTAAATTACACCAAAACCGTCGCGAGGCCCCAGGCCTTTGAAGAAACTGTCTCGCTTTCATACGCCGGCGTCACCCATGTGCCCCGAGTGCCGCCTGCCATGCACTCATATCAGCAGCCAGCTCGCCAATCGCGTTCTGCGACATGGATGCGACCCGCAAACCAATGGCGCACTGCTGACAATCGCCCCTTCTGCTTTGCTTGTGGTTGCGTTGGTCATGTAGCACGCTATTGCAATCGTGTGCAGCAACAGCAGGTCGCCTCCAACTTTCCCAGCTAGTCAAGCCGCTCTTATGACCAACCGCCTCCTATGTCACCGTCGTCCCGCCCTGTTCCGTCTACCTGCCGTTCACCATCTCCACGACGTCGCTCACTGTCGCCAATGCGGCCACGTCCACTCGAGGGCGACCAGGAAAACTAGTCGTCGCAGTCCACGAGGCAAGGGCTGCGACGCTGTCGAACTGCGGAAGCCCTCAGGAAAGCCCGTCGAACGTGATAGACGTGCTTGTGGATGGCGTTCGTGCATCTGCCCTTGTAGATACTGGAGCCGCCGTATCCGTGATGGACGAAAACCTTGGCCGATTACTGCGCAAAGTGACCACGCCGCTTCGTGGGCTCTCCCTCCGTACAGCCAGCGCCCAAAGTATTCACCCTACGGCGATGTGCACAGCCCGCCTAATGATTCAGGACGTGATGTATGCAGTCGAATTCATCATAATTTCTTCATGCTCTCACGACGTCATCCTAGGATGGGATTTTCTCTCCCGCCACGACGCCGTCATTCATTGCGCACCAGCAGAAATAGAACTCACGCCATTCTCTTCTTTGACGCCAGCCGACAGTCCATCCGCTGCAAGCAAGTTACTCGTCAGAGACGACACTCAAGTGCCTGAAAACTCGTCCGTTGCAGTGTCGCTCTACTGCGCAAGCCTTTCTGACACAGTTGCACTCCTCTCACCATCTCATCGTGTTTTCATAAGAAAAAGCTTGCTGGTTCCTTTCGCAACCGTGCAACTCACTCACGGCAGCACCACTATTTTTGTTGTGAACTCATCTCCGTAAAGCGTTACGTTGGTGCGAGGGGAATGTCTTGGCAGCGTGGAACCCATCGAAGACGCGCAAGTTATGGATCAACCCGATGACATGCACTGCTCAACTTCCTGTACGCTTGGTGCTGTTTCGACATCTGCTCCATCATCCGATGATATATTCGGTCCCTGCAGACCCGACGACCTTACGCAGGGCCAGCGTTCCCAGCTTTTGGGCCTGTTGGAAGAATTCCGCTCTTCTTTCGATGTCGCTCAACCTTCTCTCGGACGCACGTTCACAGTTACGCATCGCAACGACACAGGCGCCAGCCACCGCTGCGGCAACGTCCATATCGCGTATCTCCCACAGAACGCCGTGTAATCAACGAGCAAGTCGACGACATGCTTCGCCGCGATGTTATTCGCCCCTGTAGCAGCCTCTGGGCATCTCCTGTCGTTCTCGTCACGAAGAAGGACGGTTCTGTGCGGTTCTGTGTGGACTACCGACGCCTCAACAAGATCACTCGTAAGGACGTGTATTCACTACCGCGGGTAGATGACGCGATTGACAGCCTGCAAGGAGCAGAATTCTTTTCATCTCTCGATTTGCGCTCAGGGTACTGGCAAGTACCTATGGCTGAGGACGCTCGACCGAAGACCGCTTTTGTCACCCCCGACGGCTTGTACGAGTTCAACGTTATGCCGTTTGGGCTGTGCAATGCGCCCGCCACCTTTGAGCGCATGATGGATACAGTTCTGCGTGACCTGAAATGACCCACGTGCCTGTGCTACGTCGATGACGTCGTCGTTTTCGCCCCTGACTTCTCGACGCATCTTCAACGCCTTCAGCATGTTTTAACGCGTCTGAGCAACGCCCGTCTGCAACTGAGCCTAAAGAAGTGCCAATTATCAGCTCGGCAGCTGACAATACTCGGCTACGTCGTGTCCAAGGACAGAATTCTCCCTGATCCAGCCAAGCTTCGGGCCGTGACCGAGTTCCCCAAGCCGACATCCGTCAAGGAACTGCGCAGTTTTGTAGGCCTGTGTTCCTACTTTCGGCGCTTCATTCGAAACTTCGCGACTATCATATCGCCGCTGACGAAGCTTCTCGGAAGTAACGGGCCTCTCCATTCGTGGTCATCAAAGTGCGACGACGCTTTCAGAACACTTCGTCGTTTGTTGACGTCGCCTCCCATACTCCACCACTACGACCCTACGGCCCCTACAGAGGTACACACGGATGCAAGTGGTGTCGGCCTCGCCGCTGTCCTTGCGCAGCGCAAACCAGGGTTCCCGGAATATGTCGTAGCGTACGCGAGCCGTACGCTTACTAAAGCCGAGACTAATTACAGAGTCACCGAGAAAGATTGTGTGGCAATCGTCTGGGCCCTTGCAAAGTTTCGACCTTATTTGTATGGTCGTCCATTTGATGTCGTCACCGACCACCACGCACTATGCTGGTTGTCGTCATTGAAAGATCCCTCAGGCCGTCTCGCCCGGTGGGCACTTCGCCTGCAAGACTATGACATCCGCGTGCTGTACCGCAATGGAAGGCAACATGCTGACGCCGACGCCCTGTTGCGCTCTCCCATGCCTGACGACAATGCCAACAACTCAGTGTCTCACCTTGCCATTTCTTCGATTAGCATTCATGCCATTGCTACTTTACAGCGCAAAAATCAATGGATTGCCTCACTGATAGACATTCTGACTGATCCATCCACTCCATCCACTCGCGCGTTGCGTCGTCAAGCCCACCATTTCGCCGTTCGCGACGACCTCCTCCACCGGCGCAATTACAACGGTGACGGCCGCCAGTGGCTACTAGTCATACCTCGCAATCTGCGCTCTGACGTATGCGAATTCTTTCATTCTGATCCACAATGTGCGCACTCCGGGGTAGCGAAGACTTACCACCGCATTCGCCAACGGTACTTTTGGCGCAGCATGTACCGCTACGTGCAGAAATTCGTTCGCTCCTGCATAGAATGTCAGCGCCGCAAAACTTCAACGCAACTGTCGCCGGTAGGTCTGCAACCTCTACCTTGCCCTGCCAGGCCGTTTGGGCGCGTTGGAATCGATTTGTATGGGCCACTTCCACTAACGTCAGCTGGTAACCGCTGGGCCATTGTGGCTGTGGACCACCTCACGCGATACGCCGAAACGGCCGCTCTTCCCGCGGCTACAGCGAGTGATGTGGCCTCCTTCCTGCTCCAACGATTCATCTTGCGACACGGTCCACCCCAGGAACTGCTCAGTGACCGAGGCCGTGTCTTCCTGTCTGAAGTCGTTGAAGCCATTCTCAAATAGTGCAACGTTGTTCACCGCAAAACTGCTGCTTACCACCCGCAGACGAATGGCCTCACTGAACGCTTCAACCGTACGCTCGGTGACATGCTCTCCAAGTACGTCGCCGCCGATCACACAAATTGGGATTCCATACTACCCTTCGTCACCTACGCATATAATACCGCCCCTCAGAGCACTACTGGCTTTTCACCTTTCTTTTTATTATATGGAAGGCACCCGTCACACACCATCGACAAGATACTTCCGTACAAGCCAGATCCGTCTGAGTGGGCACCTATTTCTGCTACAGCCAAGCTTCCTGAAGAGTGTCGAGAGCTTGCAAAGACCTTTACTGCGCATGATCAAGAGCGGCAAAAAAGCATTCGCGCTGACGCCAGCACTACTGCGCCCACGTTCCTCCCTGGAGCGCTCGTCTGGCTCTCGATCCCTACTACTGCAACTGGCCTATCTTAAAAACTATTGCCCAAGTACGAAGGCCCCTACCGTGTCGTCAAATGCACTTCCCCGGTCAACTACTTGATTGAACCCATCGAACCATCGTCGGACATGCGTCATCGAGGACGCGACATTGTTAACGTGGAGCGCCTCAAGGCCTACCATGACCCGCTCATTGTAACCAGCTGTTAGGTCGCCAGGCGGCTCCCTTTTAGTACCCGGGGTAGTTGTGGTAAAGCCTTTGAACAGTGGGTCGTCCACTTCAGTGCCTTCTAGTGGGTCGCCCTTTTCGTAAGAAGAAGAGCAGCTCGCGCAGAGAGTCGATCCCCGCATTGACTGTCGCTGTCGTGAATCATCACTGAGTGTCCGCTAATAAACCGCTTAACAATATATATATATATATATATATATATATATATATATATATATATATATTTGAAGTTGATTATAAGTGCGACGCACTGGAGTCTCTATGGTGCAAGATAACACTGCCTGATAACTTCGCGTTTTTGATCGGAGTGGTTTATCGCTCGCCGAGCTCAGATAGTAGCATAATGCAAACATTAGATGAAATTCTTTCTGAAGCATCAGCCCAGACAATACTCCTAGGGGGGGGGGGATTTTAATCTGCCTGGCTTATCCTGGGGTAATGGTTCCTGTATAAGTATAAGTGGGCGCACGAACCGTGCGATGAAAAATATCGTCGACAGGTTTGGTCTGACGCAGTACGTTACCACCTCTACTCGCAATGGCGCTGTGTTAGACTTGTTGTTTTGTAACTCGCCAAATTTCGTAAATGACGTGACTGTGATTCCAGGAATTAGTGATCATCTTGCTGTTGTTGCTTGTATCCAAAAGAAAAAAGTGTGTGCGAAGTTACCTACGAGTAGAAGGATCTACTTTTATGACAAGGGTGACTACGATGCAATTTCTAAAAAACTTCGTAATTCGTTCCCTGTTTTCGAATGTCTTTTTGAGGAGGGTAATGTGCATGATATGTGGGACAAATTTAGGAATATACTTTCCGAGTTAACAAATAGACATATCCCCAGTGTTCATTCATCACGGCTAAAAAAGCACAAACAATCATGGGTAACAGCACATATACTAAAACTTATCAACAAAAGGAAGAGGGCATTAGGTGCATTCAAGAAAAGCAAATCAGTTGCTCACTTTGAACAACTGAAGTCGATTATCCACGAATATAAGCTAAAGATAAAAAAGCTAAAGATGATTATTTCACTGAGCTGAGCAACAAAATGAAATCAAATCCTAAAATGTTTTGGAAGTACTTAAAACAGTGTGGCTCAGATTCCTTTGGAATACAGGAGTTAAATTATAACGGCACGGTAATTACGAATGACGAGGATAAGGCTGCATGCCTAAACAACATTTTCCCCTCGGTATTCTTACCTAAACACAGCTGTAATTATCATCAACCTTTTATGAGCATTTCGCCTATGCTTCCTGTCGAGCTTAGTGTTAATGGAATTGAAAAACTATTGAAGGACGTTGATGAAAGTAAATCTAGTGGTCCAGATGGAATTTCTCCGCGTGTACTCAAGCGTTGTGCGGGGCCAATTTCTTTGTATCTTTATGCAATTTTTGAAAGATCTTTAGCGACAGATACCTTACCACATGACTGGAAAATTGCGCACGTGGTACCGATACATAAAGGTGGGTCCAAAAAAGACGTTGGTAATTATAGACCAATATCGCTTACGTCTATCCCGCGTAAAATCCTCGAACATATTTTATACAAAGAAATAATAACTCATTTAAACAAGCATAGGTTCTAATAAACGAGCAGCATGGATTTCGCAGAGGGCTGTCTTGCACAACGCAATTAGTCGAATTTTATCATGACGTCATATCGGGCGTAGATACTGTAGGACAGGTTGACGGTGTGTTCTTGGATTTTCGGAAAGCGTTTGACACGGTGTCACATTCACTCTTACTGTTTAAGCTTACCACCCTGAACATTGATAAGACTGTTTTTAAATGGATCGAATGTTACCTTTCCCAAAGAACACAAACCGTAGTACTGAATGGTAAATGCTCCGAATACACCGATGTTACCTCAGGGGTCCCACAAGGCTCCGTCCTGGGTCCGCTATTGTTTTTAATTTATGTTAATGATATCTCTGCAGGAATTTCATCTTCTATACGGATGTTTGCGGATGACTGTGTTGTATACAGAAAAATTTTTGATCACAATGATGTATTAGAACTTCAGAAAGACTTATCGCTCATTTATAGCTGGTGTACCAAATGGAAAATGAATTTGAATATAACAAAGTGTGTACATATTTAATTTACCAAAAAGATGAAACCTTTTCAGTCACAGCACCATCTGAACAATGTACAGTTGAAACAAGAGAGTACATATAAGTACCTAGGTATAATACTATTATCTGAATGTTCATGGAGGCCTCAGGTTGACACTCTCATAGCCAAAGCTGGTAAGGCTTTAGATTTCATTCAAAGAAACCTGCGATGTTCGCATGTGAATTTAAAACGTATGGCATACACTACTTGTATCAGACCTATCTTAGAATACGGTTGTGTCGTGTGGGACCCCGCCGAGGTAACCTTCATTGCTACTCTGGAACAATTACAAAATCGTGCTGCCAGGTTCGTCTTGGGACGGTACGGAAGGGGGGAGAGCTGCACTGCAATGAAGGCTGAGCTAGGATGGGAGTGTCTTTCTGACCGCCGCCAGAAGCAGAGATTAAAATTTCTTTATTGTATTTACTACAATAAAACTGGAATTAATAGAGAAATATACCTACACAACCCTCATTACACTTCAAAACGTTTTGATCATAGTTGCAAAATTCGGGAATACCCAGCTAAAACGAACATGTATGCCAATTCATTTTTTCTTAGAACGATTAAACAGTGGAACAGGCTAACTGAAATGCAAGTACATAGTGGGAACGAAGATATACTTTATTCACTGCTGTAAACCCGTGTTGTAACCTGAACGAAGATATATTATGTGTGAACAAAATTCTGCTATGTGTGTGAACGAAAATGTATTTCAGTTATTTATGTGTGAACAAAGTTGTATTTTGTCGGTGAACGGAGATGTACGTCATTTATTGATGTAACCCCCCTGCTATAACGCCTTCGGGTGCTGCGGGGTATCTGTTGAATAAAGAAATGAATAAAGAAATATATATATATATATATATATATATATATCGGGTTTATGTTCCTTGGTCGAGAGCTGTTCGCCACACTGCTTAACAATACAACTTGTGCTCACTACAGCTGCCCACAATGCATTTCTTATTATATTCATTTAAGTTTCCAACCGCCATGTCGCTGGATCGAATCCCGGCAGCGGAGGCTGCATTTTCGATGGAGGCGAAAATGCTGTAGGCCCGTGTACTCACATTTGGGTGCAGATTAAATGATCCCAGGTGGCCTGAATTTCTGGATCCCTTCACAGCGGCATCTTTCATAATCATATGGTGGTTTTGTCTCGCTAAGCCCCACATGTCAATCAGTCAATTAGGTTTGTGAGCTCTATTTTTTATTTATGCGTTTAAGTTATGTGATGAGTATGTTAGTAAGCCTTATTAAGGTGATGATTGGCCTGCACATTTGCCTGCGTTGTACACTGATCATCAGTGTGCATTTAGCTGTTAAGGCATAGTAAAGATATGTGCCCCGCTACGTTGGTCTAGTGGCTTAAGTACTCGGCTGCTGACCCGCAGGTCGCGGGATCAAATCCCGGCTGCGGTGGCTGTATTTCCAATAGAGGGGGAAATGTTGTAGGCCCGTTTGTTCATATTTGGGTGCACGTTAAATAACCCCAGGTGGTCAAAATTTCCGGAGCCCTCCACTACGCCATCTGTCACAATCATATTCTTAAAAGGAAACGTATATTTGCCGATATTTACGATGATTACGCGCGACGGCAATGCCTGGCACACTGGCGGGCTGGGACCAGTCTCTATCCACCTCGTAGTCTTTTTTTTTTCAGGCAGGGACCCTCTACCGCTTTATGCCCCAATCCCACTACTGCCTTATGGCAATATGGTAGTTTTGGGACGTTACCCAACATATCATAGTAAAGGTATGTATGAATATACTGTCACTCACCTGCAAGCGAACTTCGGTGGGTGAGCCAAATATTCTGTCACGTGTGTGCGTTTGTGTGTGTGTGCTTACATGTTAAAAGAACGTGCGAAGGTTAAAAAATGATATTATCTGGATTAAGTTTATCTTATAAATGCGAATTCATTTCTTGCGCCGAGAGTACACAACTTATCATTTCAATGGCGTAAACTATTGACGAGACAATATAGCACACTATAATATGATTTAACGTGGTCTACCAGACCTTGGAACTGTGTCTGGCTTCTACCAATAAAACGAATTTCTGTCTAGTGGAAATAATCCCAGTGATTGACTCCGGTGAGATCTGTTTCAGCGTGTACACGTATGACCACCGTTGCAGCATGCATCCCTTCGCCGAGCCGTCTTACAACGCTTGCGGCCGAGGGACCGGCCCAAAATTTCACAGGGCTTGATTGATTGATATCTGGGTTTAACGTCCCAAACCACATTATGATTACGAGAGACGCCGTAGTGGAGGGCTCCGGAAATTTAGACCACCTGGGGTTCTTTAACGTGCACCCAAATCTGAGCACACGGGCCTACGACATTTCCGCCTCCATCGGAAATGCAGCCGGCGCAGCCGGGATTCGAACCCGCGCCCTGCGGGTTAGCAGCCGAGTACCTTAACCACTAGACCACCGCGGTGGGGCATAGAGCCGAAGCCTTGACAAACACTGTGACAAGTTTTCCCGTGTGCAGACATTGTTCACGGCAAAAGTGCTCAGGAATGATATTGATTGTAGCACCGCTTTGTTTCAGAATCATGTCAGTCAAAGCGATGAAATTAAAAGGTGGGTAAAGGGTGAGCGGGGGGCGAGGGAGGTTGGAACCCTCTTTTATGGCTACGCCAATGTGGGGATTTCACCGATGGAAATCGTCTAGCTTCTGCAGTATTCTTCGTAAACAGCGAGAAAAAATCCCCGTTATCCCCATCGCACGAAATGATGAATAAATGGTAAAAAGGGTAAGGAGGGAAATAAACAGTCTTGTAGAGTTGGTTTGCTACCTTACACGAGAAAACGGGTAGAAGGAGATTGAAAATGTAGAGAAGATAGTGGAAAGACAGACGAAGATTGCACATAACACAGCACACACACAAATATGCAGTCAGTTACTAAAAACAGTGATTTCGACAAGCGACTGGGAAAGCGATGTCTCGTACCACGCGAGCGTTATGACCAAGACAAAGGCGCTGCTGCAAAGGGCAATGAAACACACTGGGGACTGTTGCTTCGTCCATGCAGTATCTTGAGGGGAAGGCGTATGCGGCAGCGATTACGAACCGCGAGGGCAGTATCACAAATTCGACAACGTCTGGATGAGAAAAGGTGCAATAGCAGAGCAAGTGGCGATTCGTTGGCCTCTGTGAAACAAAACCGATAAAATTTCTATAAGAGTAAGATATAAAATCAGACGGCTACAGATATCGGCCAGGGGAACTCATCTGCCGTAGATTGAATTACTGCCACGATCAAAGGTGTTCAAGTTAGATATGGGAGCCGCAGGACATGAGATATCTTGGGAGTTCATAGGCCGAGGAATTTCACATTCATCTTTTGATAATGCGCACGTGGTATCAAGTCCTAAAGTAAAAAGGGAAAGATTTCTTTTGTGAAGTCGCAGGATGCAGGTTCATCACGTCAACGAACGTGGATTACAAGGTTAAAAAAACTTACCCACACACTATCTTTTTGACAAACATTCATTGACAAAAGCAAATCAAATTTACTAATATAGTTTACTACGGCCCATAAAAAGCCGACTCCACATTAGTAGCTTAGCAATTTTAGCCACGGTATCATTTACGCCCCCAAACAACAATGCCACCCCCCACGCGAACAAACTACGAACGTCAGGACCGACAATAACAAATTACCCGGCTGTGATATTGGCGTTTACGCGGCCCATTTCAAACAATACGTAAACAGCTTGCAACGAACGTGGATTAAGAGGTTAAAAACTTAGTTACACACTATTTTTGACAAACATTCATTGACAAAACAAATCAAGTTTACTAATATAGTTTACTACGGCCCATAAAAAAGCAGACTCCACACTAGTAGTTTAGCAATTTTACCCACGGTATCATTTACGCCCCCTGTTGTGCCACAGACATGTTCCTCGTTCGGGAACACGTCTCACGAGATCGAGCGCTGTTCCGACGAACTGTCTCCCCCCCTTTCAGCGCCGCCTTCCGTGCAGAAGAACCGTGCAGTTCCGGGGATAACGTCGCTTCCTGCGCCGAACCACCTTGCAGTTCCGGGTATGGCTGAGTCTCCTCAGCCGAGCCACTGTGCCGTTCCGGGGAACTGGTCTCGCAGAAGAGTCTCAAAACGCTATTTAAGGCCGTGCCGACCCCATGTTAGAGGGATTTTTGCCCCAGCCGACGTTGTCGTGCTGGCCGGCTCTGTACAAACGACAACGTGCTACAGTAAATGCTCCTTTTTGTTGCTGTTTTCAAAACAGATTGCCTCCCTGTTTCGCCTTCGGGCTAAGGCTTCAGCGAAGTCCGCTCGACTGCTCCCCGCTCTTCGCCACCGCTACCGTCGCCACACAGCAAATTCCTAACAGTGGTTGGCAGCTTCTGGATACGATATCCTACGTTTGGAACGCCGGATCAGACCCCTGAAAGCTCGAGCACGACCAACCTGATATCAGCGTTTGGATACGCTGGTATACGCTACCCTGTTCTCATCGTTCGGCAAGCTAGGACAAGCAACTCCGGATCTCAACATTGGCAAGTTAGACCGGATCCCTGAAGGCCTGATACTGTTCGACGGCAGCCACGAGTTGGACCATCGTCGGCTACTTTGGTTGGGTGAGTGCCCAACGTTTACTATTCATTTCGCCAGACCTTTCTAGCTCAGGCAGATGTTAGGAGAGCGTTTTGTGTTTTGTTGGTTGTAATTTATTATTCACGTGCTCTAGACCATGAGATTAGCTTTAGAGTACGGTGAATATCAATAGCAGAGCATCACGAGAAACGAGATCGCAATGGAGCAGTACCTTGTGGAGGACCTCCTCGAAATTTGTCGAGCCACGGGGATTCCCACCGGGTCCGCTAAAACAAGGGAAGCGATTCTCGAGGTGATGCGGGCAGAGAATGTGACGGCCGAGGAAGCTGACGAGTTTTGGGAGCTCATCTGTGAGTAAAAGCAAAAGGCCGAAGAGCGAGAGGATAGAAGCCACGAACAATGGAAGGCCGAGAAAAGCCGCAAAGAGCTCGAAGCTCAAAGGCACGAACAGCAGAAGGCCGAAGAGCGAGAGGCTAGAAGCCATGAACAATGGAAGGCCGAGGAGAGACGAAAAAGGACAGAGCATGCTCTCAAAATGAGAGAGCTTGATCTTAAAATTCAAGCACTTAAGTGGGAGCGAGCGAAACACCAGCTCCACAACTTTCAGACGGGCGAGAACATCGCGCATTTTCTTGATTATTTTGAAGTTGTCTGCTGTAATGTTGGTGTTAGCCGCGACCTTTGGGGGGAGAAGCTCGCCACGCTGTTGCCGCGCAAGATAGCGCATGTTTTGAATTGCTTACCCTTCGAGGAAGCAGGAGACTTCAGTCAAGTTAGATATGCCTTGATAAGATATTTTTTTCTTTCAAGTCATGCTGACAAGGAAAGTCGAAGCGATGAAGACAAGGCTGAAGCGCCACGAAGGGCGCTAAAGGATGACGCTTGCCGAAAAGAGCGTGAGGATGAGGCGCGCCTTAAAGCGATGGAGGCTGAGGTCCGTCGGGTAGCGCTTGATGATGACGCTCGCCGGAAAGTGTTAGATCATGAGGACAGAAGGAAAGCGCAAGAGGCGGAGGCCCATCGCAAAGCGCGGGACGCCGATGTGCGTCAGAAAGAGCGAGATGAGGCGCGGCGTAAGGTGATCGAGGTGGAAGCGCATGAAAATGAGGCTCGCCGAAGAGCGCTAGAAGTAGAAGCGCGTCGAGAAGCGCGTAAAGATAAGGCATGCCGAAAAGCTATGGAAGCTGAGGCCCGTCGTAAAGCACAAGCCGCAGAAGTGTGCCTGAGAGAGCGAGACGCCGAAGTGCGTCGGATAGAGCCAGACGCTGAGGTGCATCGCAAGGAGTTTGGGGCCGAGGTCTATCGCACGGCTGAGGACGCCGAGGCGCATCGCGAAGCGTTAGAGACGGAGCCGCTTCACAGCACACATGATCCAGATGCATCGCATCAAAAAGAGCTTGACGAAAAGTCTAGTCGTAAGGCGCTACAGGTTGACGCCTGTCGACAAAAGCTTGAGCAGGATGCGCGACATAAAGCGCTACAGAGTAAAGCTCGAAAAAGAGCGCATGAGGCCGACTTCTAAGGCCAGAGAAAAAGGGCTATCCCCGACAGCGATAGACCCCCACCGATTGAAAGCTCTGTAAGCGCCTTTGTTAGCCTTAAATTATTCGGGCCTCCCGTTATGCCACAGGCAGAGACCGCTAGCACCGGGCGCCAGGAAACGCTAGCCAACCAATTGGGAACTTCGACTCCACACAGAGAAGGCAGCACACCTGTGAGTAAGTGTGTCGAGGCTGCCAGTACTGCGAGAAGTCCCGACAGAAAGAGGCGTCTGCGTAAGCGTAACGTGGTGAAGACGATGGGCGCCAAGTGCGCTAGAGCCGCTGTTAAGCGCCGTGACGTCTTCATTCGAGACGCCAGGTTCAAGGCTAGGCGCACGAAAGGGCCCCCCATGAAATGTTTGAAGCGCAGATTGTCACGCAGATCAAGATTTGGCGGACAGCGTGCTCAGAAAAAACCGACTTTCGGGAAAATTCGGACGCCGAGATCTTCGCCTGGCCTTATCAATTTTGAAGCCGCGTAGAGGCAACCACGAGAGGAAACATCGCGTACCTCTGAGTTGTAACAAAGGCTGTAGTTTTCCACCGTGGCGAGAGGGTTACTGGCTGAACGGGCGGCGTAAACGATGCAGTGCAGACGCCCCCTGGTTCGAGTTAAGCGGCTGCACGTCAAAAGTTGCTGCTTCCGATTTCGCAAACAGATTTGTTCATTGTGCCTTTGTCAAGACCGGATCCCTCGAAAGCTATGGAGTGCGCGACTCCCCAGAGTTCATCTGAGAGGGCTTTTTTTGCTGTTACTAAGAATGAATATTGTAATCAGCTTTGAAAATAACTTTTCTACTTTTGTCGTCAGCCGTTGAGCAAGGAATGCGTCGGAATGTTTGCAAGCTTTACTTTCCTTCCCATCGAAGAAGCTGACATTGATTTGTTTGTTTGATTAATTTTGTTTTTGTAATATTTCAAAGGTAACAATTAGTGTGTTTTATTTTAACAGGTAAGGCTAAGTAAAAGCCCCTGTTTAAAATACTTTTTGTGCTTGACATTACATGTTATTTTGCGCGTCAGTGTAGGTCAACTTTGCCCTTTGTTTTGTTTAACGCGCGCAAGTTTAATTTTCATTATGATTTACTTAATTATTCAAGCGCGTTTTCTCTTGTTGTGATGATCATTGGCTGCGCCCATTGAAGTGAGAGCTTGTAGGAGGACGAACTTTGTCAAGTTTGAGAATCTTATGCTTGCAGGTGACGCCAATGTGCGTGATTCAGGACTGCTTGGTATTCAAAATTGTAGTTTCGGGGCCAAATTGAGTTAATCTCAGCAGCTTCGATTGTCCATAATCTGCCTAAACCACAATTGAGAATCGCTCAAAAAAATTCTGTTTGGTTCAACAGTGCCCTGCACCGACACTTGGCTAAAGATGTGTCCACATTATGTATTGCTCCTCAGATACATTTCTCGTGATGTTATTTTTTTAGCTCAGCTAAATCTCGAGGAAATGTTTTCGTTTCTGCTGGTCTGGCGATTAGATCAGCATTTTTGGGTGCTTGCTTTGGCCAGAGTGGTTTGGCTTTGTGTTCGACTCCTTCGTTCCAGTGAACCTGTGCAGGCCTATGGAAGTGTCAATGGGCGGAGAGAGCGGAACGGCTACCGACGGTCAACCAGCATCCCTCCTTCCGAGCCGTGCTGACGGCTCAAAACTCCGGATGCATTGTCTGGCGGCGGGGGTGCTGTTTTGCCGCAGGCATGTTCCTCGTTCGGGAGCACGTCTCACGAGATCGAGCGCTGTTCCGACGAACTGTCTACCCCCTCCCAGCGCCGCCTTTTGTGCAGAAGAACCGTGCAGTTCCGGGGATAACGTCGCTTCCTCCGCCAAACCACCTTGCAGTTCCGGGTATGGCTGCGTCTCCTCAGCCGAGCCACTGTGCCGTTCCGGGGAACTGGTCTCGCAGAAGAGTCCCAAAACGCTATTTAAGGCCGTGCCGGCCCCATGTTAGAGAGATTTTTGCCCCAGCCGACGTTGTCGTGCTGGCCGGCTCTGTACAAACGACAACCTGCTACAGTAAACGCTCCTTTTTGTTGCCGTTTTCAAAACGGATTGCCTCCCTGTTTCGCCTTCGCGCTAAGGCTTCAGCGAAGTCTGCTCGACTGCTCGCCGCTATTCGCCACCACTACCGTCGCGACACAGCAAATTCCTAACACCCCAAACAACAATGCCACCCCTCACGTGAACAAAGCACAACCGTCCGGACCGACAATACCAAATTACCCGGCTATGATATTGGCGTTTACGCACCCCATTTCAAACAACATGTAAACAGTTTTCTGTTACATTCTACGATAACATATCGATAAAATTTTATACACCGCTTGCACATGTCTTTTTTCACTGTTTTTACAACAGTTTCATTCTTCATTATTTTATGCATTGAGGTACATAATCTTGAACTGTTCGATTATGTTTTTATGAAGTGTGTTACAATATTTTTTTTCACGGAGTGTTTTCATGATATTTCTTATTTTACCTTAAGTCTTTTATTGCAGCGTTGCATGAAGTGTTTGTGTACGCCTTTATTTGCTGGATGTATTTGTATGATGTGAAACTTTATTTGCCCTGTATGCATTTAGTTATCTACTTGCTGATGCTTTATGGTGTACATGGATAAAAACGATTTGTATGCATGCCGAATGCGCAAAGGAGTAAGAGCCTCTGTCAGGCCACATTTCCTTCAGCTTTTGTTCCTCTTTATCTAAAAACGAAAGAAAGAAAGTAACAGTTTTGCCACTGTCACGAGGCTGTTTAATAAGAAAGCTCTCGTGTAGGTTCGTGTAAAGCAAAAAAACCACCGATGACATAACCATCATCGGGAAATGAGCTGACGAGACCATTAGCTTCCACCCAAATCCCCAACACTCAGCTTATTTAGGAACCACTAAAAGACAAACAGCAGACAAAAACACAGCATAGATAACTAGAAAGAGGCTAGCAAGAAGAACAAACGGCTAAAGACGTGAACAGAGCATGGACATCAATGTTAAGGGGAAAATAAGCCTTGTCACAACGTAGCGGGACGCGGTGCTTGCAGCGAAGGCTGTGCTACCAAGGCATGGACGCACTCACGCAAACGATGACAGCGGTGATGCGGGGCATGCAATTGATGCGACCCAGTAATGGTGAAGACGCACTAGTGCAGCAGGGGAAAGAATGACGATTAGCTTGAGACGCTCACGTGGTTGACTGGCACGGAAGGAAGCGTAAGGCTGGTTGAAGTCCGTGACCTTTCGGCGTTCGGCAGCTGCAGCTCGGACACGAAGCCGGAGACGTTTCTTGGCCAACGCCAGAAGACCAGAACTAGCCTGGCCCAGGTAAGGTGATGAGAAGCAGCTCTGTGTCCAGATTGGAGCCCGCTGGAACCTTAATGGAGGAGCTCAGCTGGCCGCCACTCCCGCGCCCTGACCACCTTCTTCACTCGGTCCCGACTCGGCCACGTCTGCCCACAGCTTCGCTGTTCTTCTCGAGATCTCTCCTAAATCTCCGTGGAGGGACCTCGTTGGACCAAAATGTCACGCCCCCACGTGCCGCAACCGAGCGTTATCTTCATCGTCTTCTGGCTGATGGAGTGGCGCACTTTTTAAACGCGGACAATCACATCACAAAAGCCCGACTTTCGAAAAGTTTTTTTCGCTATGAAAAAACTGCAGATAAGTGCGCGTTTCACCACACACAACAAACATCCTGCCCATCATTCACTACAATCTTACTATCAATCCACTCATAGTACCTTGCACAGTCAAACACTATCTCTTTAAGTCCACTTTACAGTTCACAGCCAAGCTACAGCCTTCTGCTAAATAAATCACAATTTTTGTGAAATTCAAGTTTTAAACCCACAATATGTACAAATGATGTTGTCAATGTGGTCAAAATCCAAATGCAGCGACCGGTTATTTGAACTCGACTCTCAGGTTATAGCGTCCCACACCAGGCGAACAGAATATTTCTTTCTTTCATCTGAATGCAAAACAAAAACCTTGCAGCATTTTCGATTACAAATCTGCCTGTAGTTATGCCTCGGGATTTATTCACATGATCATCAGCCATGTCAATGGCATCAGTCACTACAGCTGGCGACATGCAGACACTACAACAACTCCGTCTGAGTTTTCCACTTGGCTTGCACACAAGTCACATGCTTCTTCATATAACGTCTTTTTTTTTCCAAACTGAATGATTTCGTAGTTGCTTCCTGCTCTTCACACGGAACGCTGCACTTTATACTTTGACATGACGTAATTATTACGCCATGTTCAGGGGAGCTAACTGTATGTTCCCCAACAATGCCTGTGCCACTGCTTACATATGCCAGTGTTTTACAGAATGACTCTACGGCTACGGCCTCAGAGTTGTCTACAAGGCATAGGCTCCTTGCTATGTCAATTGTCTTACTTTGCACCGGAAGAATCGGCATCTCTTCTAGAGACTGCTCCTTGCTTTTCGGATGTGCACTCTATGCGAACATCAACCACCCTTCCATCAGGGTTTTCTAGAGAACTCCATACCTCTTCTAAAACTGTGCATTTGGTTGCACCAGTTCGTTTAGCCACGTGGCTATTTATGGAACTTGACTGTCCCTTCTCTGAAACTTCCTGCGAAGCCGCATTGATCACGGTCACCAAACCTCGTCTGTTCTCGCCGTCACCCTTCCCTTCAACTCTGCCGTTCACTTGTAGGGAATCCGCACCTAAAGTTTCATCAGAAGCGTTCTCAAGTCTGCTTTCGAAATTACTAATGAAGGCCCTACTATCAGAGCACACATCGATTATCCGCTCTTTGGAGCTCAGATACGAAAATTCCTCTTCCCAGTCTCTACCTGTTAAGCCTCGTTCACACTGAAACATCCGCCTTCTACAGCGACCGAAATTCCCCTGCCGCCGAAGCGCAGCGTCGTTCGTACTGGACGCGCACCGCGACGCCGAATATGCCATTCACCATAGGACGAATGCTGGGCGAATGCGCTGTCACCCGGTCGTTGTCACTTGTCGCAAACGCTACTACGCTATCCGGTGGTCTATACTTCGATGATTTTCGTACGCAAGAAGCAAGAAAAGACAGTACTGCTTACTTTGCTGGCAAATGGCTGTCTTGTAGTGCACGAAGAGCAGAAAAACCACCGACGCCAGCGGCGTTGGTGGGTTCGTTCTGCTCTGCAAGACCGCAACAAGCTCGGTAACGCCAACAGCAAGCTCAGTCACCTCTTTCACGAAATACGGAGGCGAAGTAGGCACAGAGTAGGTTAAACTCCCGTTGGTTTCAACATTCAGTTACGTGCACTGCGGCCTAACAAGTGAGTAGGGCTTGGCCACCATTTTTCAAAATTCCTTGACTAGCGCTCCTATTGGTCCGCGGTGACCGACTCGGCGGCAGACGCCGCAAAAATCGGTGCGAGAGAGATCGGCGCGGAGAGGGCCCTTTCGGCGGATCTCGCCGCCGCCGAACCGGATTCGAAGCACTTTCGGCGGCCGGAATGCTCAGTGTGAACGCGGCCTTAGTCCTCTCGCTTCGGCCTCCGCCAGTTTCAGACGCAGTTGCAGGTTTTGGTTCTCTATTTCAAGCTGCTCCTTCTTCGCGCGTGTGTCCAGTTCGAGCTGTTTTTGTTTCTCGCACGTCTTGAGCACAAGCTGCTCCTTCTGGGCCTTCTGTTTCAGTTCCCTTCCAAACTCAATTTCCTCTTCTCTCTTTTTGCGAATGCGCCTCTCGCATTCCACACACCAAGCCACCATTTCCTCGCCACTTAGACCCATGCGTCTTGCCAACTCCTTTAGGTCTGCCCTACTCATGTTCCTGTACTAGTGTGGAGAGGTAAGTCGAAAATGGTCTCGTCCTGTCGCTTGACGCCAATTCTCACGAGGCTGCTTTATGGGAAAGCTCTCGTATAGATTCGTGTAAAGCAAAAAAAAACCACTGTTGACATAACCGTCATCGGGAAATGAGCTGACGGGACTATTTGCTTCCACACAAATCCCAACCACTCAGCACTGTTATAAACACCTAAAAGACAAATAGCTGACAAAAACACAGCATAGATAACTAGAAAGAGGTTAGCAAGAAGAACAAACGGCTAAAGACGTGAACAGAGCATGGACATCAATGTTCAGGGGAAAATAAGCCTTGTCACAACATAGCAGGACGCGGTGCTTGCAGCGAAGGCTGTGCTACCAAGGCATGGACGCACTCACGCAAACGATGACAGCGGCGATGCGGGGCTTGCAACTGATGCGACCGAGTAACGGTGAAGACGCACTCGTGCAGCAGGGGAAAGAATGGCGATTAGCTTGAGACGCTCACGGGGTTGACTGGCACGGAAGGAAGAGTCGGGCTGGTCGAAGTCCGTGACCTTTCGGCGTTCGGCAGCGGCAGCTCGGACACCAAGCCGGAGATGTTTCTTGGCCAACGCCAGAAGACAAGAACCAGCCTGGCCCTCGTCAGGCGACGAGAAGAAGCTCTGTGCCCAGGTTGGAGCCCACTGGGACCTTGATGCAGGAGCTTTGCTGGCCTCCACTCGCTCGCCCTGGCTACCTTTTTCACTCAGTTCCGACTCGGCCACGTCTGCGTATAGCTTGACTGTTCTTCTCCAGTGGCTCTTCTAAATCTCAATGGAGGGACCTCATCGGACCAAAATGTTCACGCCCACACTTGCCGCAACCGAGTGTTATCTTCATCGTCTTCTGGCTGATGGAGTGGCGCACTTTTTAAACGCGCACAATCACATCACAGCCACCAAGGCGAAGCAATAAACGCAATAGCAACAATTTGGAAGGTCGCGCGCAGAATGGAAAGCAGATGTAAACGTGCCCCGTGTTTTTCATGCATAAATGACGCACGAAACGTACTCACCGATACAGATGCACGCGAATAATCATCTGTGTTGTTACTTCACTGTACCTGAAAAGCGCGTGTTTTTTTGCAGACGGAGACTACAATGATTGCAGCGGCCTTTGTGTGTCTGGTATCTACAACGGAATTGTTCCGGCTAAAGCCAAAGGCCAGCCAAGACGTACGATCCTCCCTTTCTCTTCATTGCGAGAAAGGGGCACGCTTGAGAACGTCACTCTTCCTCTCCAAGCGGGACAAATTACGCGGGGGAGATTACAGCGCGCGCCACCGCGCGATGTGGCGACACGCGCTCATTGCGCTCTCTTTGCGGTGATGCTGAGAACAAGACAATTACGCCCCAGCCCTCCGAAATTCCCGTGAGCAGCGGTAAATGGTAGATATAAATAGCTTGTCATTTGAAAAGCGAAGGAGTGCTTCTAGGTGGCTCTGTGGTCAATGCCTTGCACTGACGATTAAGAGGTACCGAGTTCGATTCCATACGCTGAGTCTTTTTGATGCTTTTGTTTTTCTTACAATTTATATATATATATATATATATATATATATATATATATATATATATATATATATTCAGCAGGAAGTTCAAGGGGTCTGGTACGTATAAAGAACACAAGCGAGTACACGTACGAAAGAGCAATACTTTTATGCCAACGTTTCAGCCGTGGCACGGCCTTCGTCAGGGAATCAACCCTGACGAAGGCCGTGCCACGGCTGAAACGTTGGCATAAAAGTATTGCTCTTTCGTACGTGTACTCGCTTGTGTTCTTTATATATATATATATATATATATATATATTTGTATATATATATATATATGTATATATATATATATATATATATATATATATATATATATATACGGTGAGTGAAGCCGACGCCAGCGCGAGCGCGCGCCGCGATGATGTCACCCTGGGAGAGGAGGTTAGTGAACGTGCGCGCAGTGATCCATGCGGCGACGCACATTACTATTCCTTTACCGCCGCGGGAGGAGAGCGCGCGCGCCCGCGGCGCCCGAGGTCTCCGCCGGCGCCCGAGTGTCGCACGCAACGTCTGCTTCTCGCCGTCCAGTATACGCCCATGACAGGGCTAGGAGGCTTCACGTCCCAGGGCCAACGTGGGATCAGCCAGGCAGGTGGCTTCACCCTGTGCAAGCCGTATGAAGTTATTTCCATCCATCTCGCCGACTCCACTGTGCTACTTGATGCAGCTACGAAAGTTTTTTACCGGCGTGATTTGTCAAAACGAAATGAAGCAAGTAGAACTTCTTCGTGCCAGCATTTTTAAATATATATGTTGGATCCAATGCTCTGCGGATAAATAAAAAAATGAAGTGGTAGAATTAAAAAAAAACAAACGATTTGTAATCGTAGCTAGGCGCATGCCTAAAATCACTCATTGTGTAGCTTGAGGATATATTTCGCACATTCTTTCATATAAAAGAGTCATGCAGAACTACTGGTCGCAAAAGAAAGACAGACATTGATGAAGCACGTTTGAGCAGACGGCAATTGATTTGAAAGAAGAGCGGAGACTGCCTCGAACTGTGAATCAGTTCTGCGTAAAAAGAAAAAAGTTTGATCTTTTAATGCTTTTTCTGACCAAGAACAGTAGCAACAATGGGCGAGGGCTATGTGAAGAGAAGATGGACAATGAGATGGACGCGACTGCGTCTAGGAAAGTTATTTTCGCAGCAGAGTGGTAAGCAGGCGCGACACTACGTCAAGTTCAAATTTACAGACATCCGTGACCAGCCAAAAGTCTTGTGACTCGCTACCTTGTGACGCCTTAAGTTTTTGAGTGGAGATTTCACTTATTTGTGCCCAGAAATGAAGCCAAGAATTAGCAGGAATATCGCTGAAATTACCGATAATATCAGCGCCAACAAGCGAAGGTAGAGGATACTCATCATGAGTCAGAAGTCTTCGGCGAATATTTTACCAACCTCCAAACTTCCAGGTAAGACACATCGCGAAAAAAGCATGGTTCTCAGCTTTACGCGTTTGGTGTTGTAGCTTGGCAGGAATAATTGGTTCTCAGGAAGTTCCAAAAATAAAACAAACTTCGGAAGAGAGCAGACACATGAGAAAAAGGTTTTTTCTGTTATTTTTCGTTTCTATTTCTTCGTTTTTTATTTTAATATAAAAAGCTTCTCCTGTATGTTTTCTTTATTGCCGCATATTGTATGCCGTGTTCCCACAAATATTTCTTCTCTCGCATGCGAAGGTGAAGGAGTGAAAGCGAACCTGTTTAGTGCTTGTGGAATACTTCGCGAAACTATCGTGGTATGGTTTCCCTCCCAAGGCTATCTGGCTAGGTTAGCGAAAACTCGTCGTAACGATTTGCCGTGTCGTTTAGCTAGTGTATCTGAGCTATGCACTGATACACTTAGCAGCGAGCACAAGCGTGCAAGCAGACAACGCTTCTCACGTCTGCTGCTCCGGCGCGGCAGTTCAGCCGCTGTTCCGTAGGTGACGCTGTCACGACATTCGCCGTAAGATCCCTAGATGAAACAACTTTCCAAGGTAGCGTTACTCATTGCTCTCGAGCCATCCTCCTGACTTTGTCGATTACTCCTCTTTTTCTCTGCCATCCGCGTCTGTGATTGGTGCATTCCTTGCACGTGATCTTGCAAATGACTGGTGATGTTATTTATTATTATGCAAAAAGCTCAAAACGAGTACGCATACGCAACTGGCTCCTGCCGAATCGTCACCTTGTCCAAAGACGAAATCGTAGCCAGGACATGAACCAAAGAGAAGGAGCATTTCAGTGTGCTCCAAGTCGATCGAGATCGTTTCGCGGTGCTCGGTAAATGCAATATCATCGTTTTTCAACACTGCTGCGTTGCCGTTAAACAACAAAAAACGGTTTTGCTCTCTTCAACTTACCTTGTGCTATCCGAAATGAAGCACGCCGTGATGTATAGCTCTGAAACACTTCACTCGAATGATTTCTTGCAACTCCATCAACGTACGTCGACGCAAATCTGCAAAGCCAGTTTATTTGTCGGTTTTTATTAAAACGGCAGGCGCGCGTTTAGGGCACGCCATTCGGTACAAACACTTGTGCGTATGCATGTATACAGAGCAGCTGGAGGGTGTAATCAATGCACTTTCTGAAACATCTCACGCTGGACCAGTTCACGCATGAACCGAAGCACACTGCTTCGAGACCCCTCACCAGTAGAGCTCTCACTTTTCAGGAAGTACCGAACACCGCATCAGCATCACCTGACATCACGATTGTCCTAATGGGCACGATGAAAAAAGCATCGTCGCAGAGCTGCTAGTAAAGCATTCGTACAAGTCTGCCCGTAGCTCTTGCATGCGTGTGCACAAGCCGGCTGTAATCACTCGTCCCAACGTCATGCCCTATGGTCGCTGACAGGATCCAGCAAGAAGTGCGTTCACTGTGTCACATCACGAACAAAATACATTCAGAGAACAGGACAAACTACGATGAACGACGCGAGACGCCATGACTAGTGGTGTAAAATATAGAACTGCACAACGTTGCCAGTTGAGTACCACACATCCGGCTTGCTCTTGTGTTGTACCGTTTATGTTCATAAAGGTAACCATTTATTCTACGACTGATTTCGTTCTATTTTGTGTCATTTACATCTATTGACCATAGCAATTGAACCCAAACATTCGCTGTTTGATGAAAGTTTTGAACCTTTTAGGGGGCGCTTCAGGAACATAGGCGAGGAGGAAAGGGAAAGGTGTCACTACCTTGGAAACTTGTTTCATATAGGGACCTTCGTTCGCCGCCGCTCCGGAGGTGACACAATCGCGGTGCGGAAAGAAGCCGAGTTTCCTCTCCTGTCTATTCTTTCTCCATGGCCGATGCCGACACTGGCTGCGAAACCCGCCAAGATAGTCCATATAATACACTGCTGGCTGGTAGATGGCAGGCAGTTGTAGAAAATCAGATGGGGGATGCTATTCAGGATCGCCCGAGTTTCTCGCGAGTTTCGCGAAACTCTGGATTTTACTGAGCTCTGGTGGCACCCCCTTTTCAATGAGACAACAGTAAGAAATAGTAAAATTCACCCCTCAGCGCGCAGCGTTTTATTGGCTACGATGGAGCCAGTCGTCACGTCAAGGATGGTCGACTAAGTTCAGTGGTGTTTTCAAAACAGAGGCATCGTCTTTCATTTGTTAGTCGTTCCAGTGAGTGCACAAGTGCACCCATGCTATAAAAGTGCCAGAAACATTTAGTAATGATACATTTGAGTGGCACGTGGGGTTTGAATTTTTATTGAAGCTTTTATTGCCTGCACTGTATTTTAAAATAATCAGCCCAACGGCCTATGAGATTAGCAGCGTTTTACATAACCGCGACCGCAGCTACACCTGAGGCCAATTGTTCACTCGTGCATGGTCAGCCAGGTGTACATTCGAGCGTGCTGCTCGGCTGGTGCGCGTCTTTGTTGACATCGTGCGCTAGCACCCTAGCCCATGCGGTCGGCTAGGTAGCTATTTGGCTGGATGGTATACTTGGCTGGATACGCCAGGACATGCTATGACCAAGCTAATTACGTCAGGTTATGGAGACAGGGGCGTATCTAAGGGATGGCATACCAGGTACGGGCCCCCCAAGTTTTTTCACCATGGCATAGAGAGAAAAAATGACAATTTCAAAAGGGTGCCCCTCTCTTTTCGCCCGGAAAAAATTTTTGGTAAAGAGCCTGGGTTGAGGTAATTACGCCACATCCTCAGCAGACAATGCTAATGAAGCCTTGTAAAGCTAGAACCGAGCTAACTAAGACATTATAGCTGATGAACTATCTAAACCTTACAAATTAATACGTTATTCATGAGCACGCTAAGTAAAACTATGCTAATCAGCCCTTAATAATATGATGACAATTAGTACGGTGCTAATCCTAAATACGTTTATTAGCTTCATAGTGATCATGACCTTGCTAATTGTGTCCGAGATAATTGCCTTTTGATTGAAACCGTTTTAATGAAAAAAACAATCTTTGTATTGTTCATTAGGCCTTAGTCAATTATTACAATCAAATGTGGGGCAGAGCTCATGCAGTCTTCACATCGAAGTGGACCAAGCACATGAGTAGACGGCAAACTTGAAAGGCTGCAAGAAGATAGGCTTTAACAAGCTGGCCCATGGCTCCAGCCTTGCACAAGTAGTGCAAGCTCACCAACCTACTTTACACCCAAAGAAGCTGCCGCTAAGCGTTCGCCGCGCCAAACACTTGGCAGTCACACCGGCATTGTGACAGTCAGGAATTGATCTGGGGCCTTCTCACAGTCAACGCGTTTGTATCTGAGTTGACGAGGCAATCAGTTTGATTGACAGATGCCCGCGGCGAAGATCAGGTACGCCCACCTAGTTTGCTCTTGTCGAGGAGCAGTACTCATGTCGCGCGGAACGATTATTCTATAAGCTTTATCGCGCAAACTGTGCACACGCGCATGCAGAAGTAAAAGTGATATTATCACGTGGCTCTTTGTAAGCCTCCTGGTTTCTGTGCTGAAGGTAAGTACTGGCAAGATGCAGCTGTTTTATATCTGCCTCTTGAGGACTAGTGGCAGATTTCCTTTTATGATTTCAGAATGCTTGCAGAACGCGATCCACTCCATCCCTATTCTTCTAGTTATTTCACTTTCAAGATTCGGCACCACGGTTATTACCTGTCCTAAGTAGACATATTCCTTTAAACGTTCAGCGTCTCTCCACCTAACACAAAGTACTGTTCTCTGCCGAGACTGTTGCACATTATTTTATTTTGTGCATAATTATTTAAAAACCCACTTTTCTGCTGTTTCGTGTCCAGTTCTGTAATCATGAGCTGTAATTCGTCCCCTGAGTTACTCAACAAGAAGATGGTAGAATGCGTCAGGGAACAAACCGGGGTGGAGAATATTATAAATGAAATCAAGAAGATGAAATGGACAAGGGCCGGGCAGGTAGGCAGGATAACTGCTGGTCCTAAAGGGTAACTGAATGAATTCACAGAGAAGGCAAACGCACGAAGGGGAGACAGAAAATTAGGTGGGCCGATGAGATTAAAAAGTTCGCAGGAATAGCGTGGCAACAGAAAGCACAAGGCCGAGTTCATTGGTGGACCATGGGAAAAGATTTTGCCCTGCAGTGGGTGTAGACAGACTGATGATGATGATGATGATCACGCGGCTGCGATGTCTCGCATTCCATTTTACCACGCTCATGACGTATCCAGTCACAGCCGTGTGGCAATTTCCATGCTGCAGGTGGAAATAAAGAGCCTTTCCAAAAGAGGACAAACGCCCACGAACACGCTTGGGGGAGCACTCTAAGGCAAAAGGGTGTTAAAAGGGTGTGTGGTTCGTTCTTTTGGGGACTAATGGGGCTCTCACAACCGAGTCTAACAGTTAGTCCCCTCAGACGAGCTCAAATAACCAACATTTAGTCCTCACATTTACATCTTAGTGAGTAACCGTTAATCTCCACAATCACACCTTACCGGGCAACCGTTAGTCCTCACAGTGGCACCTTGCCGGACGAAAGGTTGATCCACTCAAATATTCCAATCGGACGAAATTCTTGTCCCTAGTTCAAACATTGTTTTAAATGCGAAGCATTTCTTAGCGAACTTCGGTGACTTTGAGCGTATCTATCTACCTATCTATCTAGCTGCCTACGACTTTTAGCTCTCCTGGCCGTTTGGATAATGGTATCGATACCAAACTTGGTATGGCATGGCATGACTGTATGACGAGCATATTCGATTAGTCGTAACATGAAAATCGTGATATTTATGTCATGAGTGTCATGCTTTGCATTTCATTGTCTTGCTGCTCTTGCGGTGGCTCGTTCACATGACATGTTGCAAAACTGGCATGGTGTGACATAATTACATGGCAAACACAAGCGACAGACCCTAACGTGGAAATCATGACATGAATGTCATGTTAGTCATGAGTAATGACTACACGCCACGCTCATGATGCGCATGCCGCCGTCTCGCTAGCTTCACATATGCCAAATTCGGCGTTACGTGATTGGAATGGATGACAAAGGTATGATACTGGTGCAAGCATGTCAAACATGAGATGCGTGTCATGTAACAACATGACTGCATGCTACGTTCATGATGCGCTCGTGGCCGTGTCGCTAGCTTCACATGTACCAAACTCTGTATTACGTGAGGCGAACGGACTACCTATGTAAGTGACATATCCGAACACGATAATCAAGACATGCGTATAATGTAACAACATGACTACATGCCACACTCATGATGCGCTCGGGGCCATTTCGCTAGACTCGTATATGCCCCTTTTAGTATTACGTCAGGTGAATGGATGACGAAGGTATGCGACTCGTGCGAACATAATAATCATGAGATGCGTGTCATGTCAGAGCATGAACACATGTCACACTCACGGCGCCAATACACTTAGACGTGAGCCGGTGCGCGTGTGCTCCAGCGTTCGTTTCGTCGCGTCATGCCGGCGATGCCACGCCAGGCGCCTATCTGCCTGGCACTCGCAGGCGCTTGCCGCACTGCGTTGCTTTGACGCATGCGCGTTTGAGCACCTTGGTGTCCCTTCGTCACGAAGCCAGGCAGACGTGGTGCATTCTGGGTAACGTGGTTGGTGCGAAATGCATCATGTCACGTTTTGCACCGGTTGCCGCCGGGTTGTGCCGAGAGACGCTGGTCGCGTTTGGCGTCAGACTATAAAGTGTTCCGTTTTGCTAGTGTAGCGTCGCTCCGCCCTGCGTGCGCTCGTCAACGTTTTGGTGAAGTTTATTGGGCTCTTCAAGATGCTCTCCCCGCCGTTTCGCTAGCTTCACATATTCCAAGTTTGGTATTACAGGACGTGAATGGACGACGAAGATATGTTAGTGGTGCAAACATGATATTCATGAGATGCGTGTCATGTAACAACATGACCACATGCCACGCTCATGATGTGCTCGTGGTCGTTTCCCTAGCTTCACATATATCAAATTGGTATTCCATGACGTCGATAGACAGCGAAGGTAAATTACGCGTCCGAACATGATAATCATAATATACGTGTCGTGTAAAATCTGACTACATGCTACGCTCACAGCACGCTCGCAACCATTTCGCTAGCTCCACATTTAAAAAATTTGGTATCAGGTGGCGTGAATAGATGATGAAGGTGAATGACACGTCCAAATATAATAATTATGACATGGAAGTTATGTACGGTATAATGTACCTCCGCCTCGTAACGTTGTTTTGATTTTAAACTGACATATAAACCTTCCTCATTCGTGCTTCGCATATCATCGATTCCCACTGCACGTGGGATCTGCCAATTTTTAAATGCGAAGCATTTATTAGCAAACTTCGGCGACGTTGTGCCGCCGAAATTCACTATCTATCTATCTATCTATCTATCTATCTATCTATCTATCTATATATCTATCTATCTATCTATCTATCTAGGAGCCTATGACTTTTAGCTCTCCTGGCCGTTTGGATAATGCCAAACTTAGTATGGCATAACATGACTATATGGCAAGCATATCACACTAGTCATAACAAAAAATTGATGACATGTATGTCATGAATGTCATGATTTACAATTCATGGTCTTGCTGCTCTTGCGGTGGTTTCGTTCAAATGACATGATCCATAACTGGTATGGTATGAAATGATTGCATGGTGAATACAAGCGACCACCCAGAACATGAAAATCATGGCATGCGTATCATGTAACAACATGACTACATGTCACGCTCATGATGTGCTCGCGGCCATTCCGTTAGCGTCATATATACTAAATTCAGTATTACCGTACATGAATGGAAAACGAAAGTACGTGACTGGTGCAAACATGATTATCATGAGATGCGTGTCATGAAAAATAACTTGGCAGCATATCCACGGAGTGTATGATGGAGAGTGGGGCGAAGCATTCGTCCGTTCATGCGTCCGTCTGTGTGACCGTCCATGCGTCCATCCGCCCATCCGTGCATGCGTCTGTTCATGCGTCCATCCCTGCGTTCGTCCATGCATCCGCCCCTGCATCTGTTCATGCGTTAATTTATTTATTTATTTATTTACGATACTGCTGACCCCAGTTAAGGGGTCTTAGCAGGGTGGAAAGAAACGTGTGCTACATTTCACAATAAAACAGACAAAACGAATGCATAACATAGGCCAATTCACAGTGGCGCGTGAATAATATCTTGCGAAAAACACAAAAAAGAAATGAAGAAACCGATACACGCATTGCAACAACACACACTGCAAAAAGAAGAGTACACATTATTGTCCGGCGAGTGCAATATACACCGAGAACCAGAACACGTATCAAGTGATCAACAAGACAGAAAAGTTTAAAAGTCAAGTAGGCTTTCAAATTTGTTAATATCAGTTTGCTCGACAACATGACTTTCAAGGCTATTCCATTCATTCACTTTTCTTGGAAAAAAAGAATACTTAAAGACATTGATTCTCGGCTGGAAGGGGGTTAAGTTCAGCGAGTGACGGTGGCGGGATGAATGACCTGAAGAAAAATACGTTAAGTATTGATGAGTATCGCTTTTGAGAAGGTTCTTCACAATTTTAAAAAGAAAGCGTAAGCGGCATAATTTATTTCTGTCTGCAATGTTCAATAAACCAGCCTTGACTGTCAGTTCCGAAACTGATGCACGGCCATAGCAATTAAAGATAAAACGGACTGCTTTATTTTGTACACGATTTAATTTAGATAAGTTAGCCGCCGTGAAAGGGTCCCAAATTACATTTCCATAATCGATAATGCATCTGTCTGTATTTCCGTTCGTCCATCTATTCAACGCTCCAAGTACCACCATCTTGCATCTTTTCATCATATATTCCCCATATAGAAGCACCGCCATCCAGCGGACTTTCCAAGGACTAAACGAGAGTTAGCACACGCACACTTTCTTACGGCTTGCGCTTCGTATGACTTTCCCACCTTTAACCACCTCGAGTTCATGGTATATACTAGTTCATTGTATTCATGGCATTGCGGCTCAGTGCTTGTTAAACCTTTCTAAAACTAAGGAGGTTACACCCAGCGAGTATAACGTAGCAACCATTTCTTGTCAGATAGTGCTCAATGTATATGCGAATGGCTGCCAATGGGGACCGCAGCGTGCGCGTTAACTAAAAGCCGAATGCTCTTTTCTCTCATTCCCCATTAGCAGCCATTGGCTTGTACATTGAGCCCTATTTTTATTGTTTAACAACGCACAGAAGAAATCTCTCACTGGCACCACCTTGGAGGTCAAAATGTTATACTTGTTACACACTCTAGCGGCTACGAGGGATGAACGGGTGCCGTTCTGAGGAGCTTCGCCTCTAAAACATGGCTAAAGGCCACGCTCATGATGCGCTGGTGGCCGTTTCGCTAGCTTCAGCTATACCAAATTTGATATAACGAGATGTCAATGGATGACGAAGGTATGAAACTGGTGCAAACATGATTCACATGACATGCGTGACGGCGAGGCGTTAACCACTGAGCCACCGCGGAAACATGATATGCGTATCATGTAACCACATGACTACATGCCAAGCTCACTATGCGCTCTCGGCCATTTTGTTAGCGTCAAATATGCGAAATTTCGTATTATGGTACGTAATAGAAGACATTGGTAAATGACACATCCAAGCAAGATAACCACGTCATGCGGTTAATTTAACAACATGACTATAAGGCACACTCATGATGCGATCACGGCCGTTTCACTAGCATCGCATAAGCCGAATTTGGTACTACGTGACGTAAATGAATGACGAAGGAATGTGACTGGTGCAAACAGGATAATAATGAGATGCATGTCAAGTAAAAACATGACTACATGGCACACTCAAGGCGCCAATACACTTCGACGTGACACGGCGGGCGTGCGCTCCGGCGTTCGTTTCGTCACGTCATGTCGGCGTTGCTACGCCCAGCCGCCTGTGCCGCGCTGTGTTGCTTTGACGCATGCGCATTTCAGAGCATCCGGTGTCCCTCCGTCACGAAAAGAGGCAGACGCAGTGCTGTCTGGATAACACAATGGGTGTGAAACGCAGCGCGTCGCATTTCGCGCCGGTTGGCGTAGGGCTGCATGGACGGACGCAGGTCGCGCTGGTCGCGCGTGGCGTCAGACTATGGAGTTCTTACGTTTTGCTAACGTATAGCGTTGCTGTGCCAAGCGTGCACGCGTGGCAACGTTAGGTTGGAGTATATTGGGCCCTTCATGATGCACTCGCGGCCGTTTCGCTAGCTCCAGATGTACAAAATTTGGTGTTACGTGACGTCAATGGATGAGGAATGTATATGACTGGTGCAAACATCATAATCATGACATGCGTGTCATGTAAGAACATGAAAACATACTAAGCTCTTAGAGTGCTCGCGGCCGTCTCTCTGGGATTCACATATACTAAATTCGGCACCACGTGACATGAATAGATGACGAAGGTAAACGACACATTTAAACACCTTCACCTCGTGACGTTGAGGGGATCTTAAAGTGACATATCCACCTTCTCCATTCGTGATTCGCATATTGTCGATTCCCACTGTACGTGGAAACTGCGATATTTTTGTTGATTTTCCGCCAGGCCTAATACTTTTTTCACCTGTTTTTCTGTGCAGTGAGCAACAAAATGCGCAGAAAAGAACACGCAAAAAAAATAGTTAGCCACCTATGTGTAACTGCTTTCGCAGTCACGGCAACAACGAAAGACAAAAGTGAGAAAGGTGAGATTGGGAAGCCAACTGTAATGGCGACCAATATTCAGTGAGTTCCGACGCTAGCGAAAGCCCCACCAGTCCGGGCTGGTGCACTTGCAGCACGCGACATACTACAACCAAGTTCTTTACGAGAACCCTCAACGTGTTTCCGACGACTCCCAACACAGCGACGAGGTCTCAGCCCAATATCGTCAGCCCGTAGCTCATCGCGGCGGTGAAGACAGGCGAGCACTCGATGAGCGAGCGTACGGGAAGCCGATGGCAATGGCGGCCTATATCCAGGCGGTCGCAAAGCACAGACGCACTGTAGACGTTGAAGTTGACCTTCGCGATGCATTTCGTGCGCGCGATATACCACACGACCGAGCCCGTTACCGGCAAGCGCGATCCGCATCGCACACGCGACAACTAGAGTAGAATAAAGAATGATAGCCTACTTGCCTTAGAATACAGCGGTTTTTTCTGCCCTGAGTCAGACTGAAGTATATATCCGAGAGGCCTGTTGCCTTCTCGGCCGCCATATTGGCCTTTCCAACTGTTGCTGTCGTGTGTTGGTCGTGAGTATCTTGAAGCCTGAGATCTACAGCGCTGCGTGGTGACTTGTCGAGACTTGATTGATTGATTGATTGATTGATATGTGAAGTTTAACGACCCAAAAGCACCATATGGTTATGAGAAACGCTGTAGTGGAGGGCTCCAAAAATTTCTACCACCTGGGGTTCTTTAACGTGCACCCAAAAATCTGCACACGGGCCTAAACATTTCTGCCTCCATCGGAAATGCAGCCGCCGCCGCCGGGATATGAACCCGCGACCTGCGGGTCAGCAGCCAGTACCTTAGCCACTAGACCACTCAGCGGGGCGACGTGTCGAGACTTTCTGCATTCTTCATGGGTGCAGTACGTGATACGCAAAAGCAGCAGCACACGCTCGTCCAAGCGTACACACAAGCACCACGTCGTAATTCTTATATCGTCGAATCCAGGCAGCCGTGGTCGAGCACTCCGAGCACGACGCAACACGAACCGTGGCTGGCAAAATACGGGGAAAGACTGAGCCTTGTTGCGAACGACGGACCGATCCCGCCGAAGCCACCACTGTTGCGTAGCGTATGTTTATCAGCTCGCGACTGCTTCTGCGCAGAGCCGATAAGACGAGCGGACGAGACGACGGTGAGTTAAACAAGGTTTATGTACAGCATATATACAGAGGCGTTACAATTTCGGCACTGGGGCTGACAGAGACTCGAAGAGCCGAGTTCTCCTCTCTAACACATAGGTCAGCCTTTCGCCTAAGACCGCTGACTCACACACATGTCGGCCCTCCGACATGGGGACTCCTCTCTCTAGGACTGCCGATCGCGACGCGCCGCAGGGCTTCTTTTATTTACACCGGGTCCACCCAAAATGTCCAATCAGAAGCGCCGCTGGTCGTCAGGGCAGATTCCGCCAATGGGGGCCGCCGCGCCATGCGTCAGACCACCCGACACGCGGCCGCCGGCTCGCTGTCACGCGCGCAGCTGACTCAATGCACGTGGGCCAGAGGGGCGCCGCGCGTGTTCACGCCGTCGAGGTGATCGCGCCAGGCCGACTGCGGGCTGGCCTTGACCCAGATTGCCTTTTTCAGAGGCACGGTCGTTTGACGAGGACTCGCTGGCATAACAGCACCCCCGCCGCCAGACAATGCACCGGAAAGACGAGCTGCTTCCACGGGGCTCGGATGTCAGGTGCGCTCGTTCGCCAGGTCCCTCCAGGTTCGCCTCCAGGGCCATGGGGAGAATACAGCTCCAGACTGGTCCGGGAACACATCCCATTTTTGACGACGGATCCCAGCTCCACTGGCTTGTCGCCACAACTTGTCGACCAGCTTCACTCGTCTCTTCTGACCATCTTCGGTTTCAGCACTTGTCGATGGTTCTGCAACTTGCCAAGAACGGTTCGACAACAGACAACACACGACACAAGCAAGTGCCCTCGGTCACCCGACAGAACACCAGACAAAGTATAGTACAACATATACCTATCTACGTGTCTATCGGAATTTTGTTCCCTCTACATCAAGAGGCACCTGTGGGACACAAGACTCTTAAAATGACAACTCAATATTTTTTTTTCCCACGTACACCAACGTAACGAATTAGAATACCACAAAGTTGGCCCCTTGAGATCACTCTGAACGAGAGCGCTCAGCCCAGGTCGTGATGAGGTCAAAATTTTGCCCCGAATCGCCAGCAAGAAACCGAAAGGTTGAGAAGGTACTAACTAAACGCACTGCTCAATGCACCTGCATTAACGTTTACCTTTCCCTTTTTTTTCTTTAGCGAACGTCAAAGTTGCGCTGTGGAGCAACATGCTCCACCTCAGTAACCGGCCACTTTTAGGCGACGATACCTATGCGGCACCAAGAGCGGCTCACACTTGCGACGTTCCACAGGAGAACAACGATACGGCTTGCTAGGAATTGGTTCCTCACAAGTTAGCTCTATTTCGTGTTCGATCACCGTCGTGTCTCCGGGACGGTCCGAGAACACATATCCAAACTCGGAAACAATCCTTTTCAGGTCCTCCTCCTGGACTTCACTTAACCTAGGCTTTAGGTTCAACTCCTCCCAGATTACTTTCGATCCCCCTTCGAATATATCAGTAGAACTCCAAATTTCTGCTCCCTCTTCCTCTGAAGCATTCAACAGCTGATTGACGACTGCTTTCAAGTTGTAAATTTTGTTCTGCCGCCTTCCTACTTGCACCTCATAATTTGTATCGCAAGGCTTCGATAATACTTCGGCGGGCCCTTCCCAATCAACCTCAAGCTTGTTCCTTTTGAACGGCTGCAGCAGCATTACCTGACTCCCTACTTCAAAAGCACGCTTCTTCACCGATTCCCCGTAGTGCTCCTTCGACAGCACTTTTGCCGCGTTTTTCTGGCTTTCCACTAGCGCTTCAATTTGGCTTTCCGCTAGCGCTTCAATTTGGCTTTCCACTAGCGCTTCAATTTGGCTTTCCACTAGCGCTTCAATTTGGCTTTCCACTAGCGCTTCAATCGAGAGATCCTCACTCTGCTCTCGAATGAGCGTTTCTCGATCAACTCTCGGCAGCTCGCTCCAACTTTCCGCTACAGGCGAGAGCATTGCAGCCCTCTCTCTCTGATCCAATGGCGCCATGTCGTCTCCCCTTTCTCCGGAAACCGCGCCGGTCGTGTCGGCGACGGGCCGCTCGCGTGACTGCTCACATGACTCATGCGGAAACTTTCCTTTCTGGGGTTCCGTCGACCCGCCGACAAGGTCACTTGAGAGTTCACCGCATGGAACCAGGTCCAGCTTCCGCGAAAGCTTTCGCGCTTGCGATCGCGTGAGGGCCATGCACGCTAAGTTGGGGAAGAACGATTTGCCCTGCTCTTTGAGGAGCTGCTCCGAGTTGTTGGAGAAAAGATAAGGAAAACGATCGTTCAGCGCGGCAGACACAGCCGCTTCGGTGCGAAGCTTACCGAACGGGCCTTCAATGACAACCGTGGCGATTGGTAAGCGAACACTCTGCTCCTCGGCGACTTGCCTGATTCACGCGCATTCTCCTGTGAAGTCATCCGGAGACACCAATGAAGGATGGACAACGTCCATGGTTGCCGCTGAGTCTCTAAGTGCTCGGCACGTTTTCTCATTGACCCTAATTTCTTGGAGATACGGCTCCAACAACCGAATGTTTTCTTCTGATTCTCGGATCGTTGCGAAGGCAAACTTTTCCTGACAGTTTCTCGCGATGTGCCCTTCCTTTTTACAGTTGTAGCAGATTAGCGGCTTCTGTTTGTTTTCCGATTCAAATGCCTGTGTGGTAGAAACCTCACTCGATTTCTCCGCTTCTGTTTGCCCTTCCCCTACACTGTCCTTCGTAAGAGACGGGTCCTTTTTGAAATTACGGTGCGGAACGGGTTTCTGTTGATCAGGTTTCCTTGAAAAGCCCTCTTTCCTTTCATCCTTTTCAACGCGCACTGCCCTGCTATGCAACTTTCGGCGAGTATAATACTCCTCAGCTAACTCAGCTGCCTTATTTAACTGTACTTCCCCAAGTCTGTCCTGCAGCCAAAGTCTGACATCCTCCTCGATGCAGCGGTAGAATTTCTCCAATGCAACGCATTCCACCACTTTATCGCGGTCGTCATAAACACCTTCGCCCTTGAGCCATTCAATTAAATCGGCTTTAAGACGAAACGCGAAGTCAACGTGTGACTCATTCCCCTTTTTAGCATACCGGAACCTTTGCCTGAAAGCCTCGGGTGACAACTTATAACGTCTCAAGAGCACTTCCTTAACCTTGTCATAGCTCTCGAACGCTTCCCTCGACAAGCAAGTTATCGCGTCGGACACTTCGCCGGGAAGAAGAGCTAGCAGGTTCCGCGCCCAAAGAGACTGCTCCAAAGCATTTCGCTCACAGACGTGTTCAAACTTGACGAGATACTTCGCCATGTCCTCGCCTACTACGAACGGTGGCAGTTGGTCCCGAATTCTGAAACCGCTGACCTGAATCGTCGGAGAAGCTATGCTAGGCGCCTGCGAACACTGTAGGATTGCCAATTCTAGTCGTTTCAACTCTAGGCGCTCTTGTCTCTCGGCCTCCTCGCGCTCGCGAGCTTCTCGCCTTTCTTCACGTTCGCGAGCTTCGCGCCTTTCTTCACGTTCGCGAGCTTCGCGCCTTTCAGCCTCCTCACGTTCGCGAGCTTCGCGCCTTTCAGCCTCCTCACGTTCGCGAGCTTCTACTTCTCGCCTTTCAGCCTCCTCACGGCGTGCTTTGATATCCACCCAGGCCTCATCGACTTCCTCAGCCGACACTCCCTCATCCTTCATGATCTCAAGGATCGCTTGCTTTCGTTTCGCACGGCCCAAAGTAATGCCGAGTTCCTCACAAATTTCGATGAGTTCCTTCACTTTAAGGTTCTCCATCGTTCACACTAGCCTCTTGCTGTTTCCCCTGTTAAGAATCTACTTGCCGTACCCACTATAAGCCTACTAGCAAGACGCGCAAGCAATTTTTTCACACTCCCGTGTTTACCCCCTCCGCATTAACTTTGGTTTCAAAGCGCTTCGACTTGGCTTGAAACGATCAAAGCTCACTTCAATGCTTCACACAGCCCTTCTCTAAACTACTACAACCTGAGCTAGAGTAGTCTGGTGAACTGAGGGGAAAACATCAGGCACTCACCGCATCGATGTCGCTGACGCCGGCCGATCCCGCAGCTGCCAACCACTGTTGCGAACGACGGACCGGTCCCGCCGAAGCCACCACTGTTGCGTAGCGTATGTTTATCAGCTCGCGACTGCTTCTGCGCAGAGCCGATAAGACGAGCGGACGAGACGACGGTGAGTTAAACAAGGTTTATGTACAGCATATATACAGAGGCGTTACAATTTCGGCACTGGGGCCGACAGAGACTCGAAGAGCCGAGTTCTCCTCTCTAACACATAGGTCAGCCTTTCGCCTAAGACCGCTGACTCACACACATGTCGGCCCTCCGACATGGGGACTCCTCTCTCTAGGACTGCCGATCGCGACGCGCCGCAGGGCTTCTTTTATTTACACCGGGTCCACCCAAAATGTCCAATCAGAAGCGCCGCTGGTCGTCAGGGCAGATTCCGCCAATGGGGGCCGCCGCGCCATGCGTCAGACCACCCGACACGCGGCCGCCGGCTCGCTGTCACGCGCGCAGCTGACTCAATGCACGTGGGCCAGGGGGGCGCCGCGCGTGTTCACGCCGTCGAGGTGATCGCGCCAGGCCGACTGCGGGCTGGCCTTGACCCAGATTGCCTTTTTCAGAGGCACGGTCGTTTGACGAGGACTCGCTGGCATAACAGCCTGCAGAGGAGGATAAAGATGGCTGGTCACCTTGGCAACGATTCTCGCGCTACCTGATATCCCCGGGTGGTTCATCCCTTTAGAGTGTGTTTGTAGACTAAGTGGTTCCGCGTGGCACGCTTCACTCTGTGGTTGCTCCTCAACGGTCTATCCATTCATCGCGCGCGCCTAGTTGGCTCCGTTACTTCTTTTTCGGCTGTGAATTGCTTGGCTGTGAATGCTTTTCCTAAGTCAGTAATTACTGCAGATGGAGCGCCATGCCTCAGGACTATATTTTCAATAGAAAACCAGGCTGCTTCACTTGCTGTGCCCTGCTCCAACGCCTTAATTTCAGCGTAGCGAGTAAGATAGTTTGTGGCTACAATTATCCATTTGTAACCAGCAGCCAAACTTGGAAATGTTCCTAAAAGATCCATTCCATCTCGAGCGAATGGAGTTTCCGGAACATCAATTGGATGGAGGAGCCCTGCTGATTTGACGGCTGGCGCTTTCCCATACATTGACACTCAAGACAAGTTCGAACGTGCTGATGAACGGTTGCCTCCAGTCTCGACCAGTAACACTTCTGTCTCACTCGACATAGCGTTCGTGTGTTGCCTAAATGACCGGATGTCAGTTCGTCATAGCACGCCTCTAGTACTTTTTTCCTGAGTGTGGTGTTGGGACGACAAGTAAGTAGGTGCTGCCACTCGGAGAAAAAGTTCACCTTATAAAGGACCCCACTGCGAAAACAAAACGATGCTACCCCTTTTCCGAAGAGCTTTGGCCTAGCATATGTGCGTCCCTCCAAGAAATAAATAAGGTGTTGCAACGCAGAGCCGTCGCGTTGCTGCTGTACGATTGTAGACGTGTTGACTACACCGACAAACGCCGTACAGTCATAATATTCGGCATATGCGTCTTCTAATGGGGCGCGAGAAAAGCAATCGGCGTCTGTGTGTCACTTTCCAGATTCATAAACTATAGCCATATTGAATTCTTGAAACTTGAGGCTCCAGCGCACCAATAATCCTGATGGGTCTTTTATTTTCGCCAACCAGCAAAGCGAGGATGATCGCTGATGACTTTAAACGGGCGGCCGTACAAATATGGGCAAAACTTCATGACCACCCACACCACCGCAAGGCGCTCTTTTTCAGTGGTGGAGTAATTCTCCTCTGTACAGGAGAGAGTCCTACTTGCATAAGCGATTACTCGTTCGGCGCCATCTTTCCACTGAACGAGAACTGCTCCTAAGCCGACAATGCTGGCGCCGGTGCGAACCACGGTCGGAGCGTCGTCGTCGAAGCGTTCGAAAACTGGCGGGTTTTGAAGACGTTGTCGCAGCTCGTTGAACGCTGCCTGCTGCTCTTCACCCAACACGAACGGGACGTCTTCTGGGGTGAGCTGTGTCAAAAGTGATGCAATACGCAAAAATTTCTCTATGAAGCGTCGCTAATAGGCGTGCATGCCTAAAAATCGCCTCACTGACTTTTTGTCTTATGGCGTGGGAAAATTTGCAACAGTGGCTACTTTGTTTGGATCAGGCCGTACACCTTCACTGCCGACAAGGTGTCCCAAGAAAAGGAGCTCTTCGAAGCCAAAGTGACATTTTTCTGGCTTCAGCATTAGTCCGGCATATTTTATCACTTGCAATACCGTGTGTAGTCGCTTCAAGGGCTCGTAAAATGTCACTGAAAATACAATTACATCGTCCAAACATACCAGGCTCGTTTGCCACTTCAGGCCTGATAGGGCTGTGTCCATGAGCCGCTGAAACGTTGCCGATGCTGAGCACAAGCCGAACGGGAGAACTTCACTATCTGGTGTCATGAATGCTGTTTTTTTCTCGATCTCTTTTGTCAACTTCTATTTGCCCATATACGCTCCATAAATCCACCGACGAAAAATACCGTGCATGGCGCAGTCGATCGAGAGAATCGTCTATACAAGGCAGCGGGTAAACGACCTAATTCGTAACCTGATTGAGCTTGCCGTAATCAACGTAGACACGTAAGGTGCCGTCTTTTTTATTCAATACTACCAGTGATGCCCAAGGACTTTTTGACGGCTGAATAACGCCATCCCGGAGGATCTTTCGCACCTGACTTTCTATGGCGTCACGTTCCCGTGGAGCTACTCGGTATGGGTTCTGCCATATGGGTCATGCCGTTTCATCCTTAATTATGTGATGTATCGTCAACGACGTTTGGCAAGCTCTGGACGTAAAAAAAAACGGTACTGAAACTCACTAATAAGCTCCAGAAGGTTTCGCTTTTGCGGGGGCAGTAAACGTGGGCCGACGACGACGAATAGAGCGGCTAACCCAGTGACGTCGGCTTTCTCCACAGTCAAGCAGCCTGCAACCTCTATGAGTTCCTCTACGCACGCGACTGCCATACCTCTTGCAAGATGTCGTCGCTCTGTACTGAAATTCGTAACCAGAACGTGCGTGTGTCCACAATTGAGGCTTACGATGGCTCTTGCAATAGATAGGCTGTAATTTGTTCAGCGATGTGGTGGACGTTGCCTGGGTGGTCGCATGTTACAGCTACGAGAGCACTTGAATGTGGTGGAAAGGTCAGGTGATCTTCGAAGACGCGCAGATAATTACGTCGCTGGTCATTACATCTCAAATCTGAAACTTGATCTGGGGCCATCAAAAATGTAACTGACCTGTCTGGAATGTCTGAGATGGTGCCGTATTCACACAGGAAATCCATCCCCAAGATCAGGGGCCGTATTTACAAAACGCACTTTCAAAAACACTTTTGCACAAGAGAAATTTTGTTACGTAAGCCTATTCACGAAAAAAAAACGTCGTAAGAGGCCACCGTTGTCACATCGGCCGCTGCAATCAAGCGCGCTCGGATTGCCCTGGAACATGTCAGCGATGGTAAGGCAGTTGGTATATTTGCTTACGTCACCGAAAAGTGCTCGTAAGTGGATTCACGAAGCAAAAGGTTCCGTAAAAACAGCGTGACTAAAAAATGCTATGAGTGGTCCGTATACCATTCTTAGGAAATTTGTGGCCACTTAAAACCTGCCGCCACGGCGGCGTACTTTGGTACCCTGGCTGGTTTTGAGTCAACTCACGCTCATGAAGGGCTGCCTGATGACTTCTCGTGCGTTTTCATTTTTTTCGGCGCTTTGAGTTTCGTCTGTTGTTTCCCTTGCACGCTGTGGATGGCATTGGCAACTACCGTATTCCAATGAGTTCGAAGTCTCAGTAATCGAATAATCCAATTGGGCGTCAGTGGCATAAAATTACGGATATAAAGCATTGTGGTTGGATGAAAACCAATGTGCTACGTGAATGGTCGGGACATTCGAACGCGGCAAGGCATAAGATCAACCTTATTTGTTATGTTGTGTTGCGCCCAATCTCATCCAATTAAAAGTACGACTCGAGATCCTTGCCTCAAAGGTGAAAATTACAATCAAAGAGGCTAAGTGGAGAACATTCCTTGCACGCTATTTGAAATAAAAATTAGGGGAACTTTGCAGTGAGTGGTGCATAAAGCTGGTGATCTAGTGTACTTCGATTGGCTCTAACTGTCCAATGGGCGGGATCTCTGAAATACAGCTGTCGATACAGTTTGAGACTATGTTGAACGGCGCGTACTTTGTAAACCGAAGCGTTAAACTTAAGGCCATTGCTTAAGTGTTGCTTGTCCTCAAACCCGTACTCTCACCTTCTCATCTTCTTGTTTCCCACGCACCATTGTAGACTGGAACGGCCTTCCCTACGCCGTCGTTGCCACCACCAACCCAGATGCTTTCATTGATGCTGTAAAAGTGCACCGCTCATCCTGAATGGTCATGTATCATGTATCCTTACTGTACACCCACCCCTTATGTAATGCCCCCACTCAGGGCCTTTAAGAAAGTGAAAGTGAAAGCATTAGGTGTGTGCGTGATAACGCATGGAAATACAAACAAATCAAGTGTTTTCAGCTTCAATGTTCTGAAATCGCTAAGGACCGTGATAATATGGAAAGCAGTTGGGATAAAATTACCCTAGTAACAATAAATGACAACGAAAATATGCAAACCTTCACTATTCTGGAGCATACCTTGGCTGAATTCGTCCCTGCGACAATTACCAGCCGTTTAACTTGGCGCACGAACATCATTAAAAGATAGAGCGAGCCACTGACATGTATTTTATGCGCCGCAGCGACCACTTGACCTTGGAATAAGTGCGTTGCGAAGACGAATCCCCCGTCGCATGCTCCGATCGAAGCAGACGACAAATGCGAGCGGACGACGGTTTGGCCGACTGGCACAGCTTGTGATTGGTTGTGAAGAAATACCCTCAACATCAGCTCCCTTCATGGCGTTGCCAAAACACTTCTTCATCTGACACGCCTGTCGTGTTCGTCCTATTATCCCCCTCGCACAAAAGAGCAAAATGAGCCACGCCATGAAAAATGCGCTAGTACTTTCTAAGAGCTATTTTACAGCTTTTCCTTACTCTATGTCCTCTTACGTTTTCAGCAGTTGTCAAAAACAACATGGTGTCGTAAACAGAGTATCGATCGGTGAGAAATTTAGCAAACGCCTCTCGCTCGAGTTCTTTTAGCGTTCGATTGGATGTGCTGCGATTACCGCTGCTTTTTTGGTGCTATTAAGCGGTGTGAAAATCAGTGGCAGTTTATTGGTGTACGGTGACGCGTAGCAAAGTCTGTGCCTAGGTGTGTTTCTCAAGCGAGATCGGCGCCTGTGCATCAATGACAACTAGCACTCGTGAAGGCTGCAATGTGTTTTTGTGCGCTGGTAACAGTTCATTCGCTTCACTTTTCAGTCTCTCAGTTGGGTATATGGTATGGTATGGAGAACTTTAATGAAGTCCTGAGGATCAGCCTAGGACTGATGCTGGCTGCTTCCACGTAGAGACAGTAAAGCCAAAACCCTCTGCCGCCATACGGGTTCTCTGGACAGCCCTCAGTTGGGCGCTGTGCGACATTTCGGATTTACAGCGTTTTGGCACCTTACTTGAATGACACCAAGTACGTACGGAAACGTATGAACTACGCGCTGTGTTCCGTTCTTGCTTCGCCACTGGTTAGCCCGTACGCTTCTATTTTCTTGTGAGTAATCTAGTGTTCGGGAGTGAAACAAGGTTCGTTGTGAACAGTGATGCTGTGTTGACGTTTCCAAGACTTGTGAAGAAGCTGTGCTCGTGTGACCAAATATTAAGAGACAGCGTTGATAACTGTTTTGCCTTGCGAAGTTGCGGTGGTGGCATTACGGCATCTCTAGTGCGGTGGCGGCACTACGGCATCTCTCATTATCATATGGTAGTTTTGGAACGTTAAACCCCACATATCTATTAATCAATCAATGTTATATACATACATAAATTATGAAGAGGCCGGCATATACATCAGAAGCTTTTTAGTGATTTGATATAAGTGAGCTCTTGTTTGATTATTAGGATGGTCCTGCCTATTTACCACGTTTGATAGTTGGAACGTTGATGGGAATGTATTTTCCAGGAGCCAGGTTGCACTTGAGGAATTCACGTTATTGAGAAAATTAGTTCTATAGACGATTACCTCTGTGGTTGCACTATACTTCACTAGGACATATATATTGCGGTACGTAAATTGTACATGGGGCTTCAGTTTGTTTCAAAGTGATTATAAGAGATTTGATCACTTTGAAAAAGTGATAGCTTCGTCAAAGAAGTATTAGAAGTTACTGTTTTTAATGATTGTTTATAACTATCTCGTTTTAGGCTTAGTTTAGTTTGTTAAGGTCCTGTGATGCATCAGTTGCAGGCACTGGCACATAAAGCCTCATCATGACTACGAGCACCTGCACGAAAATAGGAAAGACACGTGCTTCCTAACTGTGCAAGTCTACGTCACTGCTGGGACTGTTATCATTCAGTGGACCCAGATGTGGCCTGGAAGCATGCATGGTAGCCTCATCTGGAAGGACTGCAATCTGCTTGGGAGCTTCGGGGGCACAAAACTGCCTAACGGCTGGCTGCAAGGTTAGTTTTTCTTTAATACATATGATTAAGGGAACACCACTTACTGTGCACAAATTGAAAAGCCAAGTATGGTTGCTTGCAGTGGATACCTGTATTGTTCTTACGCACAATGCTTATTGAACAATATTAGAACTAAATTGGGAAATAATTGAGAATGTTGAAAGTTGAAAGCCTGCAGCTTATGAACGAAACTCCATTCATCTGAGGCTCAAAAGCTCGTACTTTTTAACGAGCACAAATACTTTGATTCCTTATTGAGCTGTCGAGCTTGCGACTCACTCTGTGAATCAAAAGCTCTGGAAGGAAATAGCAAGTGGGTGAACATCACCTGGCTGTTCACAAATTGCAAGGAGGAAGACCTGTCGAACAAGCCTCAGATGACCTAGGGCCAGTAACTGCATCTTTTACTTGATATAGCTTTTTCTCTCTCTGTGTTGTGGCGTGTTGTGTTTCAGCCGAACACGTTCACCACGATTGCACAGCGATATATTTTTTTTTACCAATTGAACCTAACCTAAGTATGCATTGTTTATCTCTAAATGTGACGTCGAGTGTGCCTCAAAGCCATGGCTCCTCATCTCTCTGTCTGTGGCTAGCCCACTTCAGCAGCAGTGCGATGCAGCCAGCACACATTCAAGCCAAGTCATGGAGCGCTCCTTAGGGGTTGGACACAGCATATTCATCCGGCAAGACACTGACATCAACAATAATGGTGAGTGTTGGCGGCCCTGTAGGAGCCCATTGTGTTTGTTGCGTATGAATAATTTTTCTGATGAAGTGAATTTTGAAAAGTTTTCTTCGTCTTAAATAAGCGATGTGAGCAGCAAGCACACTCATAATCCACAAGTGCTTTGTGTCTTCTAGACTGCCCATTAGCTCCTATACGCGGTATCGTGAGCTGTCTATATTAGACAGCCTTAAAGTTATGAACATTAGCTGTTGTGTTGTAATGCAGTCTAACTTGTGCTTCTTAGGGAACTTTAAAGAGAAAAAACTTTGTTGGCCTAGTATGCCTGGCAGAAGTTTCACGCCCTCATCTATAACATTGTAGTTTTTCTCTTGTATCACAATAGAATATATATTCAATCATCAGTGTGTGTGTGTGTGTCTTGAGACTTCGTTTCTTGTTATTATTTCTGCATACTTCTCATCGGCTTCTGAAAATACATCTGTAAATATGAGCACATATTTAACAACTGTACACTTGTCTACAACTGTGATCATGGTAACAATGATCAGTATTTTTCTAGTTTCAGCAGTAACAAGGAATTTGGTGCTCCAAGGTCTTGTACAATGTATCAAGAACAAAGCACCGAAGACAAACAAGTAGAAAGGGACTGCCAGTGACTGTTCTCCTGCTCAAAGTTTATGACAACAGAAAGAGCACAATGTGATGTTAGAAATAGTTTGAATTGTGCACGTAGTAACATTCTGTGCAGCTGCAGTTTAAATTCTTAGCAGTGCTTTATTTACCAGTTCCTTTGCTTGCAATCCAAATTATTTAAACTTTGCATTGATGATACCAAACTATGACACTAATTTGAAGGTTGCTGCAGTGTTAGTGTGCAAATACTTTTGAGCTGAAGTTTTTAACAAGCATGTTAATCAAAGTGCCTGCGTGTGTCTGCATTTAAATGCCACACCTCACAGCATCCATGGTCGGCAATGGTAACTGTGTTTGCATTCTTTGCAGCACAAGAAGTAAAGCCATGCATGTGGTAATCTTTTACTTAGTCGTTATAATCCTTCAGTATACACTCATTTGTATGGCACCAATGATTTCAAGTGTGTATAAGCTCTGGCAAGCTCTGAATTATTTTATTTGAAAGGAAGAGGATCATTACTACTCCTAGTATATCTACCAGTAGATTTTAGTGCTTGTGTATTGTTATCCCACTGCCTGTCCGTTCTTCAACAGTCTACTTTTCTGTTTCTACTGTGTAAGTGTAACTTTTTTATTGTATACTTTGCTCGGATATGTTCGTTCATAATATAATTTTGTACTATGCAAGTGACTTATAAACTATGCAGGTTTACTCAGACTAGAAATATATGTATTTATTTCAATTTATATGTAGTAATAGCATGCATATATTTATCTTTTTCTAGGTGCCTGTACAGTTGTTTAGCCCTATAAAGGTATTGGTATACTCTAATAATTAGGCTGGCATATTGAAATTGTTTGTTGGTGGGAGTAACAATGCATTTATAATTATTATTACTATTCTCAGATGAGCTGTGAAAACTCTAGTGTCATATTTTAAACTGTGTGAAGGTAAATATTCTTATGTTCTTTTATTGTGGTCTCTGTTTCAGGCAAAAGACACAGAATTGCTTTGTAGTGACATAGTATTAGTTGTTATTTTACACATATGTGCAGAGCAACATTGCCGTTGAGGCCAGCATCAAGACATACATGAAGTGCACTGGAGCATCACCTCACCTAATTTGTGTAAAGCCGTTGCTCACCAGTGAACTGAATTGCTTTCAAACAGACTAACAGACAGCTCTACGGGAACTGCGTTGACGTACAAACTTTGAGGTTTTTTTGAGGAGTGTTTTCGGGAAACAAAATGGGGTCTATAGATGTCAATATAAACATTGTTTGCACCGAGGAGCTTCGTAGCTTGGAATTGTATTATTCATGTATTGTCTAGAATTTCTTTGTGCTGTGCCGACTTTTCAGCCCAAGTGTCCTAACATGCTTTGTTAGTGTGTTGCGAATGAGCCAACTATGTAAATAAACAGAGTAACAGTGCATACATGTACGAAACTTTGATGCACAGCCCTTTTCTTTAGCAAGACATTGTCAAGGGTTTTATTCTTGTGTTTCCTATAAAAACTGTTTGTCACTGGGAAGCAGCAGAAACTATGCATCAAGCTTTTCCGAGATGGTTCGAGAAACACCAAGTTGACATAACTGGGATGTTGGATTTCTTTCGTAAGTAAATCGCTGTATATTCAAAATGAGTGCACTAGAATGGTTGTTTTATAGCCATTCATCTTGATATTCACACCTCATTGTATATATATATATATATATATATATATATATATATATATATATATATATATATATATATATATATATATATATATATATATATATATATATATATATATATATATATATATATATTAAAATAGAGGTGTTGTACGTCGAGAAAGGTTCAGACGTAGCTTGGCAAAATGTCCTTTATCAGGCAGGTCTGGCTAATGGCGAGCGGCGTGCGCGAGCTACTACTGCAGCCACCGATCATCATCGTCTTCTTCGTTGCCAGCAGAGCGTCCGTTACTCAGATTCATTAATTCATTACAATTACTCCCCGCGAAATAAGGAGCCATCCTGGCGACCTATGGACAAGTAAACACGAAAGGATCGTAGCAGGGCTTAAGTCTCGAGACGTGGACAATTTCCTGGCCACGACGACGTTGGTCAGAAGATGGTTCCAGTGGCTCGATGAGAAAATTCACCGGTGACGTTTTTTGTAGCACACGATATGGGCCGTGATACTTGGGGACCAACTTGGTGGAAAGGCCAGGTGTAGCAGAGGGAACATGCAGCCAGACGAGTGAACCTGGATCGTAGGAAGTGGTGTTATTTGATGCGTCATGGTGGTGCTTTTGGCGTCCTTGGTCTTGGGTTGTGAATGCTCTTGCCAGTTGGCGGCATTCCTCAGCGTATGTAGCGGCTTGAGACAAAGTCGTGGACTCTGAGGAGTCAGGTTTGTACGAAAGAATGGTGTCCATAGTGCAAGAAGGTTCGCGTCCGTAAAGGAGGAAAAAAGGAGAGAACCCAGTAGTGCTTTGAATGGCGGTATTATAAGCGAACGTGATAAACGGGAGCACTCGGTCCCAATTGGAGTGGTCTGACGAGATATACATAGACAGCATGTCACCAAGGGTACGGTTGAAGCGCTCTGTCATTCCATTGGTCTGGGGATGATAGGCGCTTGTAGTGCGGTGAACGACGTGGCACTCACGCAGCAATGCTGTGATGACGTCTGACAAGAATACGCGACCACGATCGCTCAGTAACTCCCGAGGTGCTCCATGACGTAATACGATGTTGTGAAGAACGAAAGTCGCAACGTCTTTTGCTGTAGACGAGGGAAGGGATGAAGTTTCGGCATACCGCGTGAGATGGTCGACGACAACTATGATCCAGCGGTTACCGTCAGCAGTGTTGGGAAGGGGACCATAGATATCGATGCCGACGCGGTCGAATGGTCGGGATGGGCATGGTAAGGGTAGCAAGGTACCGCTGGCGTGACAAGGGGGAGTTTTTCGTCTCTGACGCGTCGAGCAGGCCCGAACGTATTGTCGTATAAAACGGTACATGCCACGCCAGTAATATCGGAGACGTATGCGAGAATAAGTCTTCAGGAAACCTGCGTGGCCACATTGGGGGTCGTCATGAAACGTGGAACAAATTTCGGATCGCAGATGACGTGGAATCACGAGTAGCCACTGACGTCCACCGGGTGCGTAGTTGCGTCGGTACAGCACGTCGTCGCGAGTGGCGAAGTGCTCCACTTGCCGACGCAACGTGCGAGAAGGGGGGGAAGCCGTCCGCCCAGCCAGGATGTCTAGAATCGAAGCAACCCAAGGGTCCTTGCGTTGCTCAGATGGCATGTCGGCGATGGTGATGGCAGTGGCATCACAGGTTATACTTTCGAAGCAGTCCGGGTCAGGGGGTAGAGGCGAACGGGATAGGGCGTCTGCGTCCGAATGTTTCCGGCCGGAGCGATAGACCACGCGAATATTATATTCTTGGAGGCGTAATGCCCATCGGGCGAGGCGACCGCTTGGATCCTTCAATGACGACAACCAGCAGAGGGCGTGGTGGTCAGTCACGACGTCAAAAGGGCACCCGTACACGTAAGGTCGAAATTTTTCTATCGCCCAATTAATGGCGAGGCATTCCTTTTCAGTGACAGAATAGTTGCTTTCGGCTTTGCTAAGAGTTCGGCTTGCGTAGGCAACCACGTACTCTTGGAAGCCGTCTTTCTTCTGTACAAGAATAGCGCCTAGCCCGACACCACTAGCGTCGGTGTGGATCTCTGTGGGTGCCGATGGGTCGTAGTGTCGCAGAATAGGCGGCGACGTGAGGAGGCGGCGCAGTTCATTGAAAGAGTCGTCACAGGTGGCAGACCAGGCTGAAAGGTTTCTGGAGCCGGCGAGGAGCTTGGTCAAAGGAGCGATGATCGTCGCGAAATTGCGGACGAAGCGCCGGAAGTAAGAGCAAAGGCCTATGAAGCTTCGGAGCTCTTTCATGGTGGTCGGTTTGGGAAACGCTGAAACGGCTGTAAGTTTGGAAGGGTCAGGAAGAATGCCGTCTTTTGAAACCACGTGGGCAAGGATCGTAAGCTTTCGAGCGGCGAAATTGCACTTCTTCAGATTCAGTTGCAGCCCCGCGGCAGAAATACACGCGAGGACTTTCTCGAGGCGGGTTAAATGGGTTGCAAAATCAGTTGAAAAGACGACAATATCATCTAAATAACAAAGGCAAACGTTCCATTTGAGGCCTCGAAGGATAGAGTCCATCATCCGCTCGAAAGTAGCTGGCGCGTTGCAGAGGCCGAAGGGCATCACTGTGAATTCGTAAAGCCCGTCGGGCGTGATGAAAGCAGTTTTTTCACGATCGGCCTCTGCCATGGGTACCTGCCAGTATCCAGAGCAGAGATCTAAAGAAGAGAAAAATTCGGCTCCCTGTAGGCAGTCCAAGGCATCGTCAATGCGTGGCAGCGGATAGACATCCTTGCGCGTGTTTCGATTGAGACGCCGGTAGTCCACGCAAAACCTGATGGATCCGTCCTTCTTCTTCACCAACACAACTGGAGAGGCCCAGGGACTGCTTGACGGTTCGATTATGCCACGTGTCAGCATGTCGTCAACCTGTTCATTGATGGCACGGCGTTCGGTAGTTGACACACGATATGGACGCTGCCGTAATGGCGTCTCTTGACCGGTATCTATACGGTGTACAACAGATGACGCTCGACCGAAGGAAGGCTGATTGTGGTCAAACGAGGCTCGAAAACGCTGTAGGAGCTTGATCAGCTGTTTCTGCTGCCCAGGCGTGAGGTTACAATCGATGGACTTGTGGAATACATCCATAGGTTCATTAGCGTCAGTTGCGGGTGTAATGGCACAAGTCGGTAGAAATGGCTTGTCTGTATAGATCGGGTCTTCGAAAATACAATTTAAGGTCTCGAGGCTTCCCAGACACTCACCGCGTAGCAGGATGTACGGGCAAGCAGAAACGTTGCATGCATAAAGTACCGCCGAACCATTGGAAAAGTTGATGACGGCAAACGGGAGGACGATGGTTCGGTGTTGCACACTAGCTATAGTTGGTTGGAACAGGAGCGTCGAGTTAGTGGCAGCAGGGGAAAACACAGGCACTAGGACGGCGGACAACGGCGCGATGCGGACGTCAGCTGCGGCAAACACTTTCGAGGGACTGTGGTGGTCGATATCAAGGCACGGATTTGTCAACGTGAGTTCAGCACGAGCGCAGTCGATGAGGGCCTGATGGGTAGAAAGGAAATTCCATCCTAGTATCACGTCGTAAGATGAACGTGGGAGAAGAACAAAGTTGATGGCGTACCAAACATCTTGAATAAGAACGCGTGCTGTGCACTGAGCTGTCGGCGCGATGAAATGGGAGGTGGCTGTACGCAGAGCAAGATTCGTAAGCGGCGTTGTAACTTTTCTCAAATCGCGACACAGTTTTTCACTAATTACAGAAACGACGGCGCCTGTGTCGACAAGTGCACGTACAGCAACACCTTCTACTAGCACATCAATTTCGTTGGACGGACAAAGAGGAGGTCTTAGAAAGTTCGACGACGACGCAGTTCTTGCCTCCGGAACTGCGGCTGTCAGTTTTCCTCTCGAGCGGGGCTCGTGCGCCGAAGCATCGGGGAGACAGATCGGCGACGGGGTGGTAATGACCGGCGAGAATCGACGGGGCGTCGTGGGGACAATGAGTTGGTGATAGGAGAAGATGGTCGTTGGGGATTATGGGCAGCCTGGTAGTTTGCAGAATTCCCATGGTCTGGAGGCTGGAAGTTGCGACGGCGACAGTAGCGTGCTATATGTCCCACGAAACCGCATGCGAAACAGATGGGTAGATTATCCAAGGTGCGCCATGGGTTAACGACAGAAGGTGCAGGGGGCGAAACGGGATGGGGTGCCGTGTATGTAGGCACCGTCGTAGGGTAGGAGGACCCGGTGCCCCGGTATGCGCCAGAGACAGGTGGGGCTGGGGGTCTAGCAACGACGGCAGCGTAGGTCAGCGGCGTAGGGACAGGTGGCGATGGAGGCAGTGCTTGCGTGACCTGTGTCTCAATGACCTGGCGTAGACGTGGGTCTAACGAGGTCACGGGCGCGGATGCTTCGGCCACAAGAGAAAGCTGACGCGCAACTTCCTCACGAATGAATTGTTTGATTTGGGGGAGTAAGACGGTGTGATCAGCAGCGACGTCGTGTACGAGGGCGGAAACTTCAGTCGTACTTTCTGCGGCCCTGCGCGTCGAGACATGCTGCTTACGCAACTCGTCGTACTCCTGACAGAGGTGGACAACATCGGTGACAGTCTGTGGATTCCTAGCGACGAGCATCTGGAAGGTGTCGTCGTCAACTCCTTTGATGATGTGCTTGATTTTGTCGCGTTTGGTTAGAGATTCATCGACGCGCTTGCAAAGGGACAAGACATCTTCAATGTAACTCGTAAAGGCCTCGTCCCTGCGCTGGACTCGACTACGGAGACGCTGTTCCGCGCGAAGCCGGCGCACGGCGGGACGGCCGAAGACCGCGGAGATGGTGGTCTTGAAGGCGGACCAGTTGGTAATTTCGCCTTGGTGGTTCTTGAACCAGAGGCTGGCCACATCAGCGAGGTAAATGCGCACGTTTGTGAGCTGGTCGCAGGCGTTCCACTTGTTGGAAGCGCTTACGATTTCGTACTCGACGAGCCAGTCCTCGACGTCTTGTTCATCGTTGCCGCGAAAAATTGGTGGGTCGCGTTGCCGAGGCGCGCCAGTACAGTAGACTGTCGTTGGTGAGGCAGCTTGAGAAGGGCCAGGAGCAGTCATGGTGAACGGTGAGGGTAGCGTCCGATTGCGAAGTTCCAGGTTGATGGGAACCCCGGCTCCTCCACCACTTAAAATAGAGGTGTTGTACGTCGAGAAAGGTTCAGACGTAGCTTGGCAAAATGTCCTTTATCAGGCAGGTCTGGCTAATGGCGAGCGGCGTGCGCGAGCTACTACTGCAGCCACCGATCATCATCGTCTTCTTCGTTGCCAGCAGAGCGTCCGTTACTCAGATTCATTTATTCATTACAATATATATTGAAATACAACGGTGCAGCTGACGCTTTATTGAAGCAACAGCAAAATGGCGCCGATCATGAAGAGGAACGTGCCGAAGACTGATGATGATAATTGATAGATGAGGAAGATGACGTACAATGAATTCTCACACTAATTTCCGCCGTCGACGGAAGCGGCCAGCCTGGCCGCGAATTACGCTGTGGAACGCATACAATAGGGCTTGAGACGCGAAACATGCACAATCTCTGTCCCGCGGCAGCGTTGGTCAGTGGGAACATGAACAGGTGTGACACGGTAGTTCACCGGTGAGGTCTGTTCGATAACTTTGTAAGGGCCAAGATAGCGTGACTCAAACTTTTCGCATAAGCCAGGCGTTCGCGCAGGAGTCCACAGAAGTACATTGTCGCCAGGGCGGTAGAGAACGACGCGGTGAGTGGCATCGTAACGATGTTTGCGATCTTCTTGGCTAGCTTCGGTGTTTACGCGGGCAAGACGACGGCATCGAGCAACGCGGGACAGAAACTGGTCGCAAACGAATGGTGAAGAGTTGACGGGGCCAGAAAAGAATGAAACGTCGAGTGGTGATGTCGGTTGGCGTCCGTATACTAGGAAAAATGGAGAATAGCCTGTGGTTCGTTGAACTGACGTATTATATGCATACGTGACAAAGGGTAGTATGGCATCCCAATTGCGATGGTCCGGTCGGATATACATGGACAGCATGTCACACAGCGTGCGATGAAATCTTTCCGTTAAGCCATTGGTTTGCGGGTGATAGCTAGATGTTGTTTTATGAACTGTTTTTGATGCTTGAAGAACTTCACTGAGCGTGCTTGAAAGAAATGCCTTTCCCCGGTCGCTCAAAAGGACACGAGGGGCTCCATGACGTAGATAAATAGCATTCAAGAAGAAAGTTGCTACTTCCGAAGCACTTCCTGAAGTGATTGAGGCCGTCTCAGCGTACCGGGTCAAGTGATCAACCACGGTGACTATCCACCTCTTGCCGTCTGATGTAGTTGGGAGGGGCCCGAAGAGGTCAATTCCGACGACAGAGAACGGCTCCGATGGACAAGGAAGTGGTTGTAGGGTCCCGACTGGAGGAGTAGTGGGCCGCTTGCGGTGTTGGCAAAGTGCGCACGAGGCAATATATTTAGCTACTGTCGTGGAAAGACCTGGCCAGAAAAATCGACTGCGGATGCGCTCGTATGTTTTGTAGTAACCCAAGTGTCCTGACGTCGGGTCGTCGTGGGAAGCGCGCAGAACTTCAGTGCGTAGTGCGCGTGGTACGACGGGAACCCATCGGTGGCCTTCCGGGTGCAAAATGTATCGATATAGCACATCGTCCTCCAACTTGAATAGTCGGAGTTGTCTCCGGAGCCTGGCATTAGGGGAAGACGAAGCACCGGTAAGCCGACCAATGATGTCAGTGCAATAAGAATCGGCTCGCTGGTGAGTAGCAAGTGCTGACGGACGGGTGGATGAAGGTAGGGAAGAAATGGATGATATCGACGAGGCGTCCTCCGTATAGCCAATTTGACAAGGGGATGTGACGTGCACCGAAAACTGCGGCAAAGGGCATCGTGACAAAGCGTCGGCATCTTGATGTTGTCTTCCAGTCTTGTAGATGACGTCAAAGTCATAAGATTGTAATCGGAGAATCCAGCGGCCAAGTCGTCCCGACAAGTTTTTGATTGTGGACAACCAGCAAAGAGCATGGTGGTCTGTCACAACAGTAAAATGTCGACCATGTAGGTACGGACGAAATTTTTGGATGGACCAGACAACAGCCAAGCACTCTTGTTCGGTTATCGAGTACCTCTTCTCTGCAGTGGTCAGAGTGCGGCTTGCATACGCGACAACTTTCTCGCGAAAGGCATGGTCGCGCTGGAGCAGTACGGCGCCGATTACTTGTCCACTCGCGTCAGTGTGTAATATCGTAGGTGCCTTGTCATCGAAATAACAAAGCACCGGTGGGGATGTCAGTGCCTGCTTGAGTTCTTGGAATGAGGCTTCGCATTGATCATTCCAATCGAAGGAACCGGTACTAGCAAGGAGCTTGTGGAGAGGAGCGGCAATAGTGGCAAAGTTGCGAATGAAGCGGCGAAAGTACGATGCGAGTCCAAGAAAACTGCGTAGTTCTTTGGAGCGAAAGGGTCGCGGAAAGTTGAGGACTGCGGAAATTTTGTCCGCATCGGGCTGGATGCCATCTTTAGTAACGAGATATCCTAGTACTTTTATAGCTGGATGCCAAAATGGCACTTCCTTGTGTTTAGTTGAAGTCCAGCGTTGGAGAGACATGTAAGCACTTGATCTAGGCGTTGCAGATGATCATCAAAAGTGGAAGAAAACACGACGATATCATCGAGGTAGCATAGACAAGTTTTCCACTTGAGGCCACGAAGAACAGTGTCGATCATCCTTTCAAATGTGGCGGGAGCATTACATAGACCGAATGGCATTACGTTAAACTCGTAAAGACCGTCCGGCGTAGAAAAGGCGGTCTTTTCTTTGTCTGCTTCGTCCATTGGTATTTGCCAATACCAGGACCGAAGGTCAAGGGTGGAGAAGTATTGGGCGCCTTGCAATGAGTCAAGTGCATCATCTATACGGGGCATCGGATATACATCCTTTCGGGTAATCTGGTTGAGCGCGCGGTAATCAACACAAAATCGTACCGATCCATCCTTCTTTTGTACCAACACAACGGGTGATGACCAAGAACTGGTAGAGGGTCGTATGATGTTTCTGTTGAGCATATCGGTCACGTTCTCGTCGATGATTTTGCGCTCGGCCAAGGAGACTCGGTAGGGACGACGGCGTACAACAGTCTGACCTTCAGTGTCGATGCGATGATGCGCAACTGTGGTCTGTCCTAGTGCCGAAGCATTGGCGTCGAAGGACGCCTGGTGTTTCCTGAGCAAATTCAGCAACGCCTCACGCTGAGAAGCAGAAAGGTCAGGATTTATCCCGGGAGCAAAGGAGGAGGACGTAACAGATATATATGAGATATAACAGACAGTAATGCCAAGAAATGTACAGGGGAAGTTATTAAAATCAATGGAATATAAATAAGAAGAAAGAAAGGTGGATGAAAAATTACCAACTGTGAGCAGGAATCGAACCTACGACCTTCGAATTACGCGTTCGATGCTCTAACCACTGAGCTATCACAGCGGCCCTCCCTCCATCCACTTTTTGGGGTTTATCTGTGAATTTAGAAGTAGGAGCGACAGTCAGCGCCATCTATAAGCCAAACAACGAGTGTGAAAACACTCTTATGCGCATGTTTGGCGTCACGTAGCACGTGAACTTAATATGAGCGGGCAGCTGATTAATTGTCCCTCTTATACAACCTAAACACACCAAGTCTGCCAGTACGAGACCCTCGTTCAATGAAATAAGGGAAAGAAGTGTATACCTAAGAGTCGTTTTTCCGTGTTTTTAACACAATATTAATGAGATATAACAGACAGTAATGCCAAGGAATGTACAGGGGAAGTTATTAAATTCAATGGAATATAAATAAGAAGAAAGAAAGGTGGATGAAAAAATTACCAACTGTGAGCAGGAATCGAACCTACGACCTTCGAATTGCGCGTTCGATGCTCTAACCACTGAGCTATCACAGCGGCCCTCCCTCCATCCACTTTTTGGGGTTTATCTGTGAATTTAGAAGTAGGAGCGACAGTCAGCGCCATCTATAAGCCAAACAACGAGTGTGAAAACACTCTTATGCGCATGTTTGGCGTCACGTAGCACGTGAACTTAATATGAGCGGGCAGCTGATTAATTGTCCCTCTTATACAACCTAAACACACCAAGTCTGCCAGTACGAGACCCTCGTTCAATGAAATAAGGGAAAGAAGTGTATACCTAAGGGCTCGTTTTTCCGTGTTTTTAACACAATATTAATGAGATATAACAGACAGTAATGCCAAGGAATGTACAGGGGAAGTTATTAAAATCAATGGAATATAAATAAGAAGAAAGAAAGGTGGATGAAAAAATTACCAACTGTGAGCAGGAATCGAACCTACGACCTTCGAATTACGCGTTCGATGCTCTAACCACTGAGCTATCACAGCGGCCCTCCCTCCATCCACTTTTTGGGGTTTATCTGTGAATTTAGAAGTAGGAGCGACAGTCAGCGCCATCTATAAGCCAAACAACGAGTGTGAAAACACTCTTATGCGCATGTTTGGCGTCACGTAGCACGTGAACTTAATATGAGCAGGCAGCTGATTAATTGTCCCTCTTATACAACCTAAACACACCAAGTCTGCCAGTACGAGACCCTCGTTCAATGAAATAAGGGAAAGAAGTGTATACCTAAGGGCTCGTTTTTCCGTGTTTTTAACACAATATTAATGAGATATAACAGACAGTAATGCCAAGGAATGTACAGGAGAAGTTATTAAAATCAATGGAATATAAATAAGAAGAAAGAAAGGTGGATGAAAAAATGACCAACTGTGAGCAGGAATCGAGCCTACGACCTTCAAATTACGCGTTCGATGCTCTAACCACTGAGCTATCACAGCGGCCCTCCCTCCATCCACTTTTTGGGGTTTATCTGTTAATTTAGAAGTAGGAGCGACAGTCAGCGCCATCTATAAGCCAAACAACGAGTGTGAAAACACTCTTATGCGCATGTTTGGCGTCACGTAGCACGTGAACTTAATATGAGCGGGCAGCTGATTAATTGTCCCTCTTATACAACCTAAACACACCAAGTCTGCCAGTACGAGACCCTCGTTCAATGAAATAAGGGAAAGAAGTGTATACCTAAGGGCTCGTTTTTCCGTGTTTTTAACACAATATTAATGAGATATAACAGACAGTAATGCCAAGGAATGTACAGGGGAAGTTATTAAAATCAATGGAATATAAATAAGAAGAAAGAAAGGTGGATGAAAAAATTACCAACTGTGAGCAGGAATCGAACCTACGACCTTCGAATTACGCGTTCGATGCTCTAACCACTGAGCTATCACAGCGGCCCTCCCTCCATCCACTTTTTGGGGTTTATCTGTGAATTTAGAAGTAGGAGCGACAGTCAGCGTCATCTATAAGCCAAACAACGAGTGTGAAAACACTCTTATGCGCATGTTTGGCGTCACGTAGCACGTGAACTTAATATGAGCAGGCAGCTGATTAATTGTCCCTCTTATACAACCTAAACACACCAAGTCTGCCAGTACGAGACCCTCGTTCAATGAAATAAGGGAAAGAAGTGTATACCTAAGGGCTCGTTTTTCCGTGTTTTTAACACAATATTAATGAGATATAACAGACAGTAATGCCAAAGAATGTACATGGGAAGTTATTAAAATCAATGGAATATAAATAAGAAGAAAGAAAGGTGGATGAAAAAATTACCAACTGTGAGCAGGAATCGAGCCTACGACCTTCGAATTACGCGTTCGATGCTCTAACCACTGAGCTATCACAGCGGCCCTCCCTCCATCCACTTTTTGGGGTTTATCTGTGAATTTAGAAGTAGGAGCGACAGTCAGCGCCATCTATAGGCCAAACAACGAGTGTGAAAACACTCTTATGCGCATGTTTGGCGTCACGTAGCACGTGAACTTAATATGAGCGGGCAGCTGATTAATTGTCCCTCTTATACAACCTAAACACACCAAGTCTGCCAGTACGAGACCCTCGTTCAATGAAATAAGGGAAAGAAGTGTATACCTAAGGGCTCGTTTTTCCATGTTTTTAACACAATATTAATGAGATATAACAGACAGTAATGCCAAGGAATGTACAGGGGAAGTTATTAAAATCAATGGAATATAAATAAGAAGAAAGAAAGGTGGATGAAAAAATTACCAACTGTGAGCAGGAATCGAACCTACGACCTTCGAATTACGCGTTCGATGCTCTAACCACTGAGCTATCACAGCGGCCCTCCCTCCATCCACTTTTTGGGGTTTATCTGTGAATTTAGAAGTAGGAGCGACAGTCAGCGCCATCTATAAGTCAAACAACGAGTGTGAAAACACTCTTATGCGCATGTTTGGCGTCACGTAGCACGTGAACTTAATATGAACGGGCAGCTGATTAATTGTCCCTCTTATACAACCTAAACACACCAAGTTTGCCAGCACGAGACCCTCGTTCAATGAAATAAGGGAAAGAAGTGTATACCTAAGGGCTCGTTTTTCCGTGTTTTAACACAATAGTAATGAGATATAACAGACAGTAATGCCAAGGAATCTACAGGGAAAGTTATTAAAATCAATGGAATATAAATAAGAAGAAAGAAAGGTGGATGAAAAAATTACCAACTGTGAGCAGGAATCGAACCTACGACCTTCGAATTACGCGTTCGATGCTCTAACCACTGAGCTATCACAGCGGCCCTCCCTCCATCCACTTTTTGGGGTTTATCTGTGAATTTAAAAGTAGGAGCGACAGTCAGCGCCATCTATAAGCCAAACAACGAGTGTGAAAACACTCTTATGCGCATGTTTGGCGTCACGTAGCACGTGAACTTAATATGAGCGGACAGCTGATTAATTGTCCCTCTTATACAACCTAAACACACCAAGTCTGCCAGTACGAGACCCTCGTTCAATGAAATAAGGGAAAGAAGTGTATACCTAAGGGCTCGTTTTTCTGTGTTTTTAACACAATAATAATGAGATATAACAGACAGTAATGCCAAGGACTGTACAGGGAAAGTTATTAAAATCAATGGAATATAAATAAGAAGAAAGAAAGGTGGATGAAAAATTACCAACTGTGAGCAGGAATCGAACCTACGACCTTCGAATTACGCGTTCGATGCTCTAACCACTGAGCTATCACAGCGGCCCTCCCTCCATCCACTTTTTGGGGTTTATCTGTGAATTTAGAAGTAGGAGCGACAGTCAGCGCCATCTATAAGCCAAACAACGAGTGTGAAAACACTTTTATGCGCATGTTTGGCGTCACGTAGCACGTGAACTTAATATGAGCGGGCAGCTGATTAATTGTCCCTCTTATACAACATAAACACACCAAGTCTGCCAGTACGAGACCCTCGTTCAATGAAATAAGGGAAAGAAGTGTATACCTAAGGGCTCGTTTTTTCGTGTTTTTAACACAATAATAATGAGATATAACAGACAGTAATGCCAAGGAATGTACAGGGGAAGTTATTAAAATCAATGGAATATAAATAAGAAGAAAGAAAGGTGGATGAAAAAATTACCAACTGTGAGCAGGAATCGAACCTACGACCTTCGAATTACGCGTTCGATGCTCTAACCACTGAGCTATCACAGCGGCCTTCCCTCCATCCACTTTTTGGGGTTTATCTGTGAATTTAGAAGTAGGAGCGACAGTCAGCGACATCTATAAGCCAAACAACGAGTGTGAAAACACTCTTATGCGCATGTTTGGCGTCACGTAGCACGTGAACTTAATATGAGCGGGCAGCTGATTAATTGTCCCTCTTATACAACCTAAACACACCAAGTCTGCCAGTACGAGACCCTCGTTCAATGAAATAAGGGAAAGAAGTGTATACCTAAGGGCTCGTTTTTCCGTGTTTTTAACACAATATTAATGAGATATAACAGACAGTAATGCCAAGGAATGTACAGGGGAAGTTATTAAAATCAATGGAATATAAATAAGAAGAAAGAAAGGTGGATGAAAAAATTACCAACTGTGAGCAGGAATCGAACCTACGACCTTCGAATTACGCGTTCGATGCTCTAACCACTGAGCTATCACAGCGGCCCTCCCTCCATCCACTTTTTGGGGTTTATCTGTGAATTTAGAAGTAGGAGCGACAGTCAGTGCCATCTATAAGTCAAACAACGAGTGTGAAAACACTCTTATGCGCATGTTTGGCGTCACGTAGCACGTGAACTTAATATGAACGGGCAGCTGATTAATTGTCCCTCTTATACAACCTAAACACACCAAGTTTGCCAGTACGAGACCCTCGTTCAATGAAATAAGGGAAAGAAGTGTATACCTAAGGGCTCGTTTTTCCGTGTTTTTAACACAATATTAATGAGATATAACAGACAGTAATGCCAAGGAATGTACAGGGGAAGTTATTAAAATCAATGGAATATAAATAAGAAGAAAGAAAGGTGGATGAAAAAATTACCAACTGTGAGCAGGAATCGAACCTACGACCTTCGAATTACGCGTTCGATGCTCTAACCACTGAGCTATCACAGCGGCCCTCCCTCCATCCACTTTTTGGGGTTTATCTGTGAATTTAAAAGTAGGAGCGACAGTCAGCGCCATCTATAAGCCAAACAACGAGTGTGAAAACACTCTTATGCGCATGTTTGGCGTCACGTAGCACGTGAACTTAATATGAGCGGGCAGCTGATTAATTGTCCCTCTTATACAACCTAAACACACCAAGTCTGCCAGTACGAGACCCTCGTTCAATGAAATAAGGGAAAGAAGTGTATACCTAAGGGCTCGTTTTTCTGTGTTTTTAACACAATAATAATGAGATATAACAGACAGTAATGCCAAGGACTGTACAGGGAAAGTTATTAAAATCAATGGAATATAAATAAGAAGAAAGAAAGGTGGATGAAAAATTACCAACTGTGAGCAGGAATCAAACCTACGACCTTCGAATTACGCGTTCGATGCTCTAACCACTGAGCTATCACAGCGGCCCTCCCTCCATCCACTTTTTGGGGTTTATCTGTGAATTTAGAAGTAGGAGCGACAGTCAGCGCCATCTATAAGCCAAACAACGAGTGTGAAAACACTCTTATGCGCATGTTTGGCGTCACGTAGCACGTGAACTTAATATGAGCGGGCAGCTGATTAATTGTCCCTCTTATACAACCTAAACACACCAAGTCTGCCAGTACGAGACCCTCGTTCAATGAAATAAGGGAAAGAAGTGTATACCTAAGGGCTCGTTTTTCCGTGTTTTTAACACAATATTAATGAGATATAACAGACAGTAATGCCAAGGAATGTACAGGGGAAGTTATTAAAATCAATGGAATATAAATAAGAAGAAAGAAAGGTGGATGAAAAAATTACCAACTGTGAGCAGGAATCGAACCTACGACCTTCGAATTACGCGTTCGATGCTCTAACCACTGAGCTATCACAGCGGCCCTCCCTCCATCCACTTTTTGGGGTTTATCTGTGAATTTAGAAGTAGGAGCGACAGTCAGCGCCATCTATAAGCCAAACAACGAGTGTGAAAACACTCTTATGCGCATGTTTGGCGTCACGTAGCACGTGAACTTAATATGAGCGGGCAGCTGATTAATTGTCCCTCTTATACAACCTAAACACACCAAGTCTGCCAGTACGAGACCCTCGTTCAATGAAATAAGGGAAAGAAGTGTATACCTAAGGGCTCGTTTTTCCGTGTTTTAACACAATAGTAATGAGATATAACAGACAGTAATGCCAAGGAATCTACAGGGAAAGTTAATAATATCAATGGAATATAAATAAGAAGAAAGAAAGGTGGATGAAAAAATTACCAACTGTGAGCAGGAATCGAACCTACGACCTTCGAATTACGCGTTCGATGCTCTAACCACTGAGCTATCACAGCGGCCCTCCCTCCATCCACTTTTTGGGGTTTATCTGTGAATTTAGAAGTAGGAGCGACAGTCAGCGCCATCTATAAGCCAAACAACGAGTGTGAAAACACTCTTATGCGCATGTTTGGCGTCACGTAGCACGTGAACTTAATATTAGCGGGCAGCTGATTAATTGTCCCTCTTATACAACCGAAACACACCAAGTCTGCCAGTACGAGACCCTCGTTCAATGAAATAAGGGAAAGAAGTGTATACCTAAGGGCTCGTTTTTCCGTGTTTTTAACACAATATTAATGAGATATAACAGACAGTAATGCCAAGGAATGTACAGGGGAAGTTATTAAAATCAATGGAATATAAATAAGAAGAAAGAAAGGTGGATAAAAAAATTACCAACTGTGAGCAGGAATCGAACCTACGACCTTCGAATTACACGTCCGATGCTCTAACCACTGAGCTATCACAGCGGCCCTCCCTCCATCCACTTTTTGGGGTTTACCTGTGAATTTATAAGTAGAAGCGACAGTCAGCGCCATCTATAAGCCAAACAACGAGTGTGAAAACACTCTTATGCGCATGTTTGGCGTCACGTAGCACGTGAACTTAATATGAGCGGGCAGCTGATTAATTGTCCCTCTTATACAACCTAAACACACCAAGTCTGCCAGTACGAGACCCTCGTTCAATGAAATAAGGGAAAGAAGTGTATACCTAAGGGCTCGTTTTTCCGTGTTTTTAACACAATATTAATGAGATATAACAGACAGTAATGCCAAGGAATGTACAGGGGAAGTTATTAAAATCAATGGAATATAAATAAGAAGAAAGAAAGGTGGATGAAAAAATTACCAACTGTGAGCAGGAATCGAACCTACGACCTTTGAATTACGCGTTCGATGCTCTAACCACTGAGCTATCACAGCGGCCCTCCCTCCATCCACTTTTTGGGGTTTATCTGTGAATTTAGAAGTAGGAGCGACAGTCAGCGCCATCTATAAGCCAAACAACGAGTGTGAAAACACTCTTATGCGCATGTTTGGCGTCACGTAGCACGTGAACTTAATATGAGCGGGCAGCTGATTAATTGTCCCTCTTATACAACCTAAACACACCAAGTCTGCCAGTACGAGACCCTCGTTCAATGAAATAAGGGAAAGAAGTGTATACCTAAGGGCTCGTTTTTCCGTGTTTTAACACAATATTAATGAGATATAACAGACAGTAATGCCAAGGAATGTACAGGGAAAGTTATTAAAATCAATGGAATATAAATAAGAAGAAAGAAAGGTGGAAGAAAAAATTACCAACTGTGAGCAGGAATCGAACCTACGACCTTTGAATTACGCGTTCGATGCTCTAACCACTGAGCTATCACAGCGGCCCTCCCTCCATCCACTTTTTGGGGTTTATCTGTGAATTTAGAAGTAGGAGCGACAGTCAGCGCCATCTATAAGCCAAACAACGAGTGTGAAAACACTCTTATGCGCATGTTTGGCGTCACGTAGCACGTGAACTTAATATGAGCGGGCAGCTGATTAATTGTCTCTCTTATACAGCCTAAACACACCAAGTCTGCCAGTACGAGACCCTCGTTCAATGAAATAAGGGAAAGAAGTGTATACCTAAGGGCTCGTTTTTCCGTGTTTTTAACACAATATTAATGAGATATAACAGACAGTAATGCCAAGGAATGTACAGGGGAAGTTATTAAAATCAATGGAATATAAATAAGAAGAAAGAAAGGTGGATGAAAAAATTACCAACTGTGAGCAGGAATCGAACCTACGACCTTCGAATTACGCGTTCGATGCTCTAACCACTGAGCTATCACAGCGGCCCTCCCTCCATCCACTTTTTGGGGTTTATCTGTGAATTTAAAAGTAGGAGCGACAGTCAGCGCCATCTATAAGCCAAACAACGAGTGTGAAAACACTCTTATGCGCATGTTTGGCGTCACGTAGCACGTGAACTTAATATGAGCGGGCAGCTGATTAATTGTCCCTCTTATACAACCTAAACACACCAAGTCTGCCAGTACGAGACCCTCGTTCAATGAAATAAGGGAAAGAAGTGTATACCTAAGGGCTCGTTTTTCTGTGTTTTTAACACAATAATAATGAGATATAACAGACAGTAATGCCAAGGACTGTACAGGGAAAGTTATTAAAATCAATGGAATATAAATAAGAAGAAAGAAAGGTGGATGAAAAATTACCAACTGTGAGCAGGAATCAAACCTACGACCTTCGAATTACGCGTTCGATGCTCTAACCACTGAGCTATCACAGCGGCCCTCCCTCCATCCACTTTTTGGGGTTTATCTGTGAATTTAGAAGTAGGAGCGACAGTCAGCGCCATCTATAAGCCAAACAACGAGTGTGAAAACACTCTTATGCGCATGTTTGGCGTCACGTAGCACGTGAACTTAATATGAGCGGGCAGCTGATTAATTGTCCCTCTTATACAACCTAAACACACCAAGTCTGCCAGTACGAGACCCTCGTTCAATGAAATAAGGGAAAGAAGTGTATACCTAAGGGCTCGTTTTTCCGTGTTTTTAACACAATATTAATGAGATATAACAGACAGTAATGCCAAGGAATGTACAGGGGAAGTTATTAAAATCAATGGAATATAAATAAGAAGAAAGAAAGGTGGATGAAAAAATTACCAACTGTGAGCAGGAATCGAACCTACGACCTTCGAATTACGCGTTCGATGCTCTAACCACTGAGCTATCACAGCGGCCCTCCCTCCATCCACTTTTTGGGGTTTATCTGTGAATTTAGAAGTAGGAGCGACAGTCAGCGCCATCTATAAGCCAAACAACGAGTGTGAAAACACTCTTATGCGCATGTTTGGCGTCACGTAGCACGTGAACTTAATATGAGCGGGCAGCTGATTAATTGTCCCTCTTATACAACCTAAACACACCAAGTCTGCCAGTACGAGACCCTCGTTCAATGAAATAAGGGAAAGAAGTGTATACCTAAGGGCTCGTTTTTCCGTGTTTTAACACAATAGTAATGAGATATAACAGACAGTAATGCCAAGGAATCTACAGGGAAAGTTAATAATATCAATGGAATATAAATAAGAAGAAAGAAAGGTGGATGAAAAAATTACCAACTGTGAGCAGGAATCGAACCTACGACCTTCGAATTACGCGTTCGATGCTCTAACCACTGAGCTATCACAGCGGCCCTCCCTCCATCCACTTTTTGGGGTTTATCTGTGAATTTAGAAGTAGGAGCGACAGTCAGCGCCATCTATAAGCCAAACAACGAGTGTGAAAACACTCTTATGCGCATGTTTGGCGTCACGTAGCACGTGAACTTAATATGAGCGGGCAGCTGATTAATTGTCCCTCTTATACAACCGAAACACACCAAGTCTGCCAGTACGAGACCCTCGTTCAATGAAATAAGGGAAAGAAGTGTATACCTAAGGGCTCGTTTTTCCGTGTTTTTAACACAATATTAATGAGATATAACAGACAGTAATGCCAAGGAATGTACAGGGGAAGTTATTAAAATCAATGGAATATAAATAAGAAGAAAGAAAGGTGGATAAAAAAATTACCAACTGTGAGCAGGAATCGAACCTACGACCTTCGAATTACACGTCCGATGCTCTAACCACTGAGCTATCACAGCGGCCCTCCCTCCATCCACTTTTTGGGGTTTACCTGTGAATTTATAAGTAGAAGCGACAGTCAGCGCCATCTATAAGCCAAACAACGAGTGTGAAAACACTCTTATGCGCATGTTTGGCGTCACGTAGCACGTGAACTTAATATGAGCGGGCAGCTGATTAATTGTCCCTCTTATACAACCTAAACACACCAAGTCTGCCAGTACGAGACCCTCGTTCAATGAAATAAGGGAAAGAAGTGTATACCTAAGGGCTCGTTTTTCCGTGTTTTTAACACAATATTAATGAGATATAACAGACAGTAATGCCAAGGAATGTACAGGGGAAGTTATTAAAATCAATGGAATATAAATAAGAAGAAAGAAAGGTGGATGAAAAAATTACCAACTGTGAGCAGGAATCGAACCTACGACCTTTGAATTACGCGTTCGATGCTCTAACCACTGAGCTATCACAGCGGCCCTCCCTCCATCCACTTTTTGGGGTTTATCTGTGAATTTAGAAGTAGGAGCGACAGTCAGCGCCATCTATAAGCCAAACAACGAGTGTGAAAACACTCTTATGCGCATGTTTGGCGTCACGTAGCACGTGAACTTAATATGAGCGGGCAGCTGATTAATTGTCCCTCTTATACAACCTAAACACACCAAGTCTGCCAGTACGAGACCCTCGTTCAATGAAATAAGGGAAAGAAGTGTATACCTAAGGGCTCGTTTTTCCGTGTTTTAACACAATATTAATGAGATATAACAGACAGTAATGCCAAGGAATGTACAGGGAAAGTTATTAAAATCAATGGAATATAAATAAGAAGAAAGAAAGGTGGAAGAAAAAATTACCAACTGTGAGCAGGAATCGAACCTACGACCTTTGAATTACGCGTTCGATGCTCTAACCACTGAGCTATCACAGCGGCCCTCCCTCCATCCACTTTTTGGGGTTTATCTGTGAATTTAGAAGTAGGAGCGACAGTCAGCGCCATCTATAAGCCAAACAACGAGTGTGAAAACACTCTTATGCGCATGTTTGGCGTCACGTAGCACGTGAACTTAATATGAGCGGGCAGCTGATTAATTGTCTCTCTTATACAGCCTAAACACACCAAGTCTGCCAGTACGAGACCCTCGTTCAATGAAATAAGGGAAAGAAGTGTATACCTAAGGGCTCGTTTTTCCGTGTTTTTAACACAATATAATGAGATATAACAGACAGTAATGCCAAGGAATGTACAGGGGAAGTTATTAAAATCAATTAAATAGAAATAAGAAGAAAGAAAGGTGGATGAAAAAATTACCAACTGTGAGCAGGAATCGAACCTACGACCTTCGAATTACGCGTTCGATGCTCTAACCACTGAGCTATCACAGCGGCCCTCCCTCCATCCACTTTTTGGGGTTTATCTGTGAATTTAGAAGTAGGAGCGACAGTCAGCGCCATCTATAAGCCAAACAACGAGTGTGAAAACACTCTTATGCGCATGTTTGGCGTCACGTAGCACGTGAACTTAATATGAGCGGGCAGCTGATTAATTGTCCCTCTTATACAACCTAAACACACCAAGTCTGCCAGTACGAGACCCTCGTTCAATGAAATAAGGGAAAGAAGTGTATACCTAAGGGCTCGTTTTTCCGTGTTTTAACACAATATTAATGAGATATAACAGACAGTAATGCCAAGGAATGTACAGGGAAAGTTACTAAAATCAATGGAATATAAATAAGAAGAAAGAAAGGTGGATGAAAAAATTACCAACTGTGAGCAGGAATCGAACCTACGACCTTCGAATTACGCGTTCGATGCTCTAACCACTGAGCTATCACAGCGGCCCTCCCTCCATCCACTTTTTGGGGTTTATCTGTGAATTTAGAAGTAGGAGCGACAGTCAGCGCCATCTATAAGCCAAACAACGAGTGTGAAAACACTCTTATGCGCATGTTTGGCGTCACGTAGCACGTGAACTTAATATGAGCGGGCAGCTGATTAATTGTCCCTCTTATACAACCTAAACACACCAAGTCTGCCAGTACGAGACCCTCGTTCAATGAAATAAGGGAAAGAAGTGTATACCTAAGGGCTCGTTTTTCCGTGTTTTTAACACAATATTAATGAGATATAACAGACAGTAATGCCAAGGAATGTACAGGGAAAGTTATTAAAATCTATGGAATATAAATAAGAAGAAAGAAAGGTGGATGAAAAAATTACCAACTGTGAGCAGGAATCGAACCTACGACCTTCGAATTACGCGTTCGATGCTCTAACCACTGAGCCATCACAGCGGCCCTCCCTCCATCCACTTTTTGGGGTTTATGCTGAATTTAGAAGTAGGAGCGACAGTCAGCGCCATCTATAAGCCAAACAACGAGTGTGAAAACACTCTTATGCGCATGTTTGGCGTCACGTAGCACGTGAACTTAATATGAGCGGGCAGCTGATGAATTGTCCCTCTTATACAACATAAACACACCAAGTCTGCCAGTACGAGACCCTCGTTCAATGAAATAAGGGAAAGAAGTGTATACCTAAGGGCTCGCTTTTTCGTGTTTTTAACACAATAATAATGAGATATAACAGACAGTAATGCCAAGGAATGTACAGGGGAAGTTATTAAAATCAATGGAATATAAATAAGAAGAAAGAAAGGTGGATGAAAAAATTACCAACTGTGAGCAGGAATCGAACCTACGACCTTCGAATTACGCGTTCGATGCTCTAACCACTGAGCTATCACAGCGGCCCTCTCTCCATCCACAGTTTGGGGTTTATCTGTGAATTTAGAAGTAGGAGCGACAGTCAGCGCCATCTATAAGCCAAACAACGAGTGTGAAAACACTCTTAAGCGCATGTTTGGCGTCACGTAGCACGTGAACTTAATATGAGCGGGCAGCTGATTAATTGTCCCTCTTATACAACCTAAACACACCAAGTCTGCCAGTACGAGACCCTCGTTCAATGAAATAAGGGAAAGAAGTGTATACCTAAGGGCTCGTTTTTCCGTGTTTTTAACACAATAATAATGAGATATAACAGACAGTAATGCCAAGGAATGTACAGGGGAAGTTATTAAAATCAATGGAATATAAATAAGAAGAAAGAAAGGTGGATGAAAAAATTACCAACTGTGAGCAGGAATCGAACCTACGACCTTCGAATTACGCGTTCGATGCTCTAACCACTGAGCTATCACAGCGGCCCTCCCTCCATCCACTTTTTGGGGTTTATCTGTGAATTTACAAGTAGGAGCGACAGTCAGCGCCATCTATAAGCCAAACAACGAGTGTGAAAACACTCTTATGCGCATGTTTGGCGTCACGTAGCACGTGAACTTAATATGAGCGGGCAGCTGATTAATTGTCCCTCTTATACAACCTAAACACACCAAGTCTGCCAGTACGAGACCCTCGTTCAATGAAATAAGGGAAAGAAGTGTATACCTAAGGGCTCGTTTTTCCGTGTTTTTAACACAATAATAATGAGATATAACAGACAGTAATGCCAAGGAATGTACAGGGGAAGTTATTAAAATCAATGGAATATAAATAAGAAGAAAGAAAGGTGGATGGAAAAATTACCAACTGTGAGCAGGAATCGAACCTACGACCTTCGAATTACGCGTTCGATGCTCTAACCACTGAGCTATCACAGCGGCCCTCCCTCCATCTACTTTTTGGGGTTGATCTGTGAATTTAGAAGTAGGAGCGACAGTCAGCGCCATCTATAAGCCAAACAACGAGTGTGAAAACACTCTTATGCGCATGTTTGGCGTCACGTAGCACGTGAACTTAATATGAGCGGGCAGCTGATTAATTGTCCCTCTTATACAACCTAAACACACCAAGTCTGCCAGTACGAGACCCTCGTTCAATGAAATAAGGGAAAGAAGTGTATACCTAAGGGCTCGTTTTTCCGTGTTTTTAACACAATATTAATGAGATATAACAGACAGTAATGCCAAGGAATGTACAGGGGAAGTTATTAAAATCAATGGAATATAAATAAGAAGAAAGAAAGGTGGATGAAAAAATTACCAACTGTGAGCAGGAATTGAACCTACGACCTTCGAATTACGCGTTCGATGCTCTAACCACTGAGCTATCACAGCGGACCTCCCTCCATCCACTTTTTGGGGTTTATCTGTGAATTTAGAAGTAGGAGCGACAGTCAGCGCCATCTATAAGCCAAACAACGAGTGTGAAAACACTCTTATGCGCATGTTTGGCGTCACGTAGCACGTGAACTTAATATGAGCGGGCAGCTGATTAATTGTCCCTCTTATACAACCTAAACACACCAAGTCTGCCAGTACGAGACCCTCGTTCAATGAAATAAGGGAAAGAAGTGTATACCTAAGGGCTCGTTTTTCCGTGTTTTTAACACAATATTAATGAGATATAACAGACAGTAATGCCAAGGAATGTACAGGGGAAGTTATTAATATCAATGGAATATAAATAAGAAGAAAGAAAGGTGGATGAAAAAATTACCAACTGTGAGCAGGAATCGAACCTACGACCTTCGAATTACGCGTTCGATGCTCTAACCACTGAGCTATCACAGCGGCCCTCCCTCCATCCACTTTTTGGGGTTTATCTGTGAATTTAGAAGTAGGAGCGACAGTCAGCGCCATCTATAAGCCAAACAACGAGTGTGAAAACACTCTTATGCGCATGTTTGGCGTCACGTAGCACGTGAACTTAATATGAGCGGGCAGCTGATTAATTGTCCCTCTTATACAACCTAAACACACCAAGTCTGCCAGTACGAGACCCTCGTTCAATGAAATAAGGGAAAGAAGTGTATACCTAAGGGCTCGTTTTTCCGTGTTTTTAACACAATATTAATGAGATATAACAGACAGTAATGCCAAGGAATGTACAGGGGAAGTTATTAATATCAATGGAATATAAATAAGAAGAAAGAAAGGTGGATGAAAAAATTACCAACTGTGAGCAGGAATCGAACCTACGACCTTCGAATTACGCGTTCGATGCTCTAACCACTGAGCTATCACAGCGGCCCTCCCTCCATCCACTTTTTGGGGTTTATCTGTGAATTTAGAAGTAGGAGCGACAGTCAGCGCCATCTATAAGCCAAACAACGAGTGTGAAAACACTCTTATGCGCATGTTTGGCGTCACGTAGCACGTGAACTTAATATGAGCGGGCAGCTGATTAATTGTCCCTCTTATACAACCTAAACACACCAAGTCTGCCAGTACGAGACCCTCGTTCAATGAAATAAGGGAAAGAAGTGTATACCTAAGGGCTCGTTTTTCCGTGTTTTTAACACAATATTAATGAGATATAACAGACAGTAATGCCAAGGAATGTACAGGGGAAGTTATTAAAATCAATGGAATATAAATAAGAAGAAAGAAAGGTGGATGAAAAAATTACCAACTGTGAGCAGGAATCGAACCTACGACCTTCTAATTACGCGTTCGATGCTCTAACCACTGAGCTATCACACCTTTCTTTCTTCTTATTTATATTCCATTGATTTTAATAACTTCCCCTGTATTTTCCTTGGCATTACTGTCTGTTATATCTCATTAATATTGTGTTAAAAACACGGAAAAACGAGCCCTTAGGTATACACTTCTTTCCCTTATTTCATTGAACGGGGGTCTCGTACTGGCAGATTTGGTGTGTTTAGGTTGTATAAGAGGGACAATTAATCAGCTGCCCGCTCATATTAAGTTCACGTGCTACGTGACGCCAAACATGCGCATAAGAGTGTTTTCACACTCGTTGTTTGGCTTATAGATGGCGCTGACTGTCGCTCCTACTTCTAAATTCACAGATAAACCCCAAAAAGTGGATGGAGGGAGGGCCGCTGTGATAGCTCAGTGGTTAGAGCATCGAACGCGTAATTCGAAGGTCGTAGGTTCGATTCCTGCTCACAGTTGGTAATTTTTTCATCCACCTTTCTTTCTTCTTATTTATATTCCATTGATTTTAATAACTTCCCCTGTACATTCCTTGGCATTATTGTCTGTTATATCTCATTAATATTGTGTTAAAAACACGGAAAAACGAGCCCTTAGGTATACACTTCTTTTTCTTATTTCATTGAACGAGGGTCTCGTACTGGCAGACTTGGTGTGTTTAGGTTGTATAAGAGGGACAATTAATCAGCTGCCCGCTCATAATAAGTTCACGTGCTACGTGACGCCAAACATTTGCATAAGAGTGTTTTCACACTCGTTGTTTGGCTTATAGATGGCGCTGACTGTCGCTCCTACTTCTAAATTCACAGATAAACCCCAAAAAGTGGATGGAGGGAGGGCCGCTGTGATAGCTCAGTGGTTAGAGCATCGAACGCGTAATTCGAAGGTCGTAGGTTCGATTCCTGCTCACAGTTGGTAATTTTTTCATCCACCTTTCTTTCTTCTTATTTATATTCCATTGATTTTAATAACTTCCCTTTACATTCCTTGGCATTACTGTCTGTTATATCTCATTAATATTGTGTTAAAAACACGGAAAAACGAGCCCTTAGGTATACACTTCTTTCCCTTATATATATATATATATATATATATATATATATATATATATATATATACATATATATATATATATATATATATATATATATATATATATATATATATATATATATATATATATATATATATATATATATATATATATATATGTGTGTGTGTGTGTGAATCCATTTATCGATGATGAGTAGGTTTGGTAATGATTTAGCTGAATTTCGTTCTAGCTCTTTTTCTTCGAAGCCATTATACATTTTGATTTGTTTTTTACTGCATAAAAATAAATGTAACCTTACACAAAATTTGTGCATTCGAAGAAGTTGTTTCATTTGCCAACGTACAGCCATGAGCGAGAAATCGGGTAATATAGAACCGACCAGTGAAGATTAGTTTAGAGCATAGCTAATCTATATAGAATATTTGTATTATTAGATTGGTCGAATATGTTGATTTCAACATATCAGTTTTAAACATAATAAACAAGCTATCACTTGTGGTTGTACATGTGTGTGATATTTATGCATATTGTAATGCCGGTTGACAATTACTATTGAGGTCACAAATCTAGTCAAGCTGAGTACACGAGTTTTTGTCCATGCACCTTTCATGTGTACTGGAACTGTTGTTAATAAAAAATGAAATTCGGTTACTACAGTTTATTGTAATAACCAAAAGCAGAGTATCTCTCTATGACACAAATCAAATTGCTATTGTTCTGTTTCGCTCTGGACAATAAGGGACCCTCTCAGCAGAACTCGATCAGCTGCTATAGTTTATTTTAACCATTGACAGCGACATTACACTGAAGCGTGCAGCATGAAAGATAGCGGGAGAGAAGACACAAACTAATCACTCTGTTTGTGTCTTCTCTAACTATCCGTGATCTTTCGCCTTGCTGTATGTAATGATGCCCACCAAATTAGCACGAAAACGTGTCCCGACAAAGGCAGTCAACTTGGCTGCAAGCAATTATCTAGCTGCATGTCTAGATTTTCTTCAAAACACCGTGATGACTGATCGCTGGTTGAATATGCAAACATGCAAAAAAGTAACATACCAGGTATATTATTGGTATTTCAGCACTGGGCACTTTTGCGATAAGAGATGACGATAGGGTAAATTGTGAACCCTGAATTGTGTCATTTATGAAGGAGCACAGCACAGTGCTTTGGGTCAAAAGGGGAATGAAAGAAGCGAGCGCGAAAGCCGCTTTTCAAGAAATTAGTACCCACCGCCACGCATACTCTCAGACCGCGCAAGCTTTAAAAAAAGTGCTTGGTGACACTGCGAATCAAACCCAGTAACTCCTAGATTGTAGCTGAGCGCTGTAACCGCTCGTCCAGAGCAGCAATGCTCACTTTCACCCTATTGCTGATATATCGTCAATGCTTTGAATGATGCCAAATGCAAGAACGTCCTGTGAAACTTGGTCAAAAATAGAAAAAAAATAAGTAGGATGGGTGTGCCTAAGGTTACTAGAAGATAGAAACCACCTCATGTGGCTGTATAACTGTTCACTATTTATCTTGTACATTGCTGTCATGATGATGGGATAGCCGGCTCTAACGTACGCTACCTTCTCATAGTTTGCCAACTATAAATAAAAAAACAAAAATATATTGGCCTGTGACAGCGCTAATAACTATTATGAATTCAATGTCAGGAGTGTCACTTTCACTAGATAAAAGATCAGTTTGTTTCCATTATAGTTATTTAAGGAAGAATTGGCTCATTAACTCACAACTCTCTTAATTACATTGATTCTCACATCTAAAGACAGTCACACTTCATCTCGCTTTCTGTGTGGCTGTAGCTCCCATAAAGCGCGTACTCCACTTTTTGTGCTCTCCAAGCAACCGACGCTGCTTGCGAAAACTTTCCCTGACGTCTGCTGGGCCAGAAAATTGTCTTTACGATCTATCGATTTCAAGCTTTCGCGGAGACGAAACGAGTCTCTCTTTCTTTTGTTTTCGTCCTTTTTGCACGTGTGATAACGTCTCTCGGTTTCAAGACTCGTATACACGTCCCTTGCTTTGTTTGCTCACTCAAGCATCGCTGGACGAAATATTTGCACCGTGTTTTGTGAAAAGCATTAGCACTGAAACACCTCCCGACGAGTCTCCCTCGTTTTACGTAGACACATATCTAAGCGTAAGTGTACGCACGTTCTCACATTCCGGCTTTATGAAAAACGCTGCGGTGCCTGGAACCTGCAAAATTCTGCTCCCAATTTCATTTGATTGCTGCTGTTCTATAATTCTGCACAATTTGTCCACAGGCACAAAAGTCGCTCCTGTGTCTTGCAATAAGAATATTGTAAGAATTGATGATTGATTTGTGGGATTCAACGTCCCGAAACCACCATATGATTATGAGAGATGCAATATTGTAAGAAAGACAACCTTTTATGTCTAGGTACGAAACAACGTTCCGTTCACCACTATTCCGTGCTCGATTACGCCGCATTAGTTGAGTAGCAGCGCAGCTTCATTAAAATGTAAGGTAACTGGTCACGTTAAACAGGGGAAGATATTTGAGGCCCATTTTCAAACATGGCATGCATCAATTTATGCGTGGTTTGATTGATGTGGTGCACCTGGAGTGTTGTTTACTTGTACTTGGTGAGATAGTGCATGGATTATTGCTGAAGGCCATCGAGTGATTCCTTTTTTAGCTACAGTCATTGATGAAAGGCGAGTGCTTGGCTTTGCGCGACACACCAAGACGTCTATTACAAGGTACGCCGCATCCCGTAAGTGCTGTAGCAGACGCTCGCGAAATTGAAACTGAGATACAGGAAATCATTGGCTATCGTATAATCTCGATGCTAGGCGCTTTGCGTGTTACTTTGATATAATCGGCACCCACTTCTTTCTTTCTTTGTCAATTCATCGGCTATCGTGGGTCCTTGTCACTCTGTTAAGTGCCCGCGCTATAGTAATCCCTCCAGATAAGAGAATTTTTGGCTAAGAAAATGCGTAGCCTAGAGAAATCAGGTTTTTGCAGCACTCGGACAAAATCACGAACGTGGCAACAAAAGCTGAATCACCGATACTAATTCTGGCAGTGCACTTTCTAGTCGTCGTCATCAGTTGATGACCTCCCGCAGTTCTTATGTTAGGCCGCCCCGTCCATGAAGTTTTACATTTTTAAGCCAATCAGCAAGCTTTCTGCTCGCGATAGAAAAATCTGCGCCAGTGTGTGATAGCGCTGTCTCAGGACGTCCGTCTATGTAAACAGCTAGGCCAGCGCTTAGAATTTTCTGCGTGGTCGGCGGCGTTGCATCGTTCGTCGTATCGTACTGGTACTGGAAGTGTTGTAGCATCTCGACGGGCGGAAACCTTCTCTCCAAAGGTCGCAGCTGTTAGTTTCCCCAATGAGGGCTTGGGGACCTGCCCCAGACAGCGTCGGCGTAACTACGATGGTTCGGAGAAGAGCTCGGCGAAGGTGCCAGAGAGCGGGATCGACGATACAGGCGGATGGCTGAGCTTGCTGGTGCGTGCTGTCACGTCGACTGTCGAAATGAGGTCGTGAAAATGTCGGCGCATAATCGGGTATTTTTGTTCACGACATGGGCAGATGCGGCAAACATGTACAGCTTCTCCACAATTGAAACACAGTGGACGGCAGCCGACGGTGCACCACAGATCCATCTTGCGAACGAATAGTCGACTGGTAGGCACCCTCGGTGACCAAGTTGCAGGTGTCGGCGGAGGGTAGAACGGCGTGTGGAACGGAGTTTCAGTACATGCGTTATATTGCGGAGTCATCGTCGTTGGGGGCGGAAGCGGCGGTGGCGCCGGCGGTGGGTTGTAGACTGGTGCAGCCGGCGCGTTGTAAGAATGAGCCAGTGCAAACGAGTTGTACGGCACTGGCGACGGACGATGAGTGGCTGCCGCAGAGTTAATAGATCGCTGGACTGGCAGTTATTCGGACTACGAAAATGCTTGCTGATTTCCTGCCGCACAACTCCTCCAATTGAAGCCATCGCACGTTCTTGCGGAGTCACAAGGAAGCTTCGGATCTCCTCACAAACTGCCTCGGGAATAAGCTCACGCAGAGAGCCGTCACTGCCAGCCGTCAGAGCAGAGACGCTGATTGAGGCACCGTTTGGTCGTTCGTAATTGCGACACCGTTGCTGCAGTGTGCGCTTGATAGCTGTAGCTTTTTGATGAATTCCCCAACGGTCATCGGTGGATTGCGAAGAAGCGAAGAAGGCTGACAAAGATTATTTTTGACGCCTCGCATCAAATGGCGGAGTTTCTTGGCTTCAGGCATGTCAGGGTCAGCCTTCCAAATAGGCGGGTCATGTCCTCCACAAACATGGCGACACTCTCATTCGGTTTCTGGACCCGAGCCTCGATGAGTTGCCGAAAAAAGTCACGGCATTCTTTGTTTGCGAATGTGCTGAGAATCTGCTGCCGAAATTCATCCCATGAAGACAGCATTGCCTCGCTGTTTTCATACAACGTACGAGTGCTGTTTTCTAAAGCAAAGTAGGTCCATGAAAGCTTTAGCTCGGTGCTCCAGTAGTTTGCCTTGGTGACTCACTCATACTGGGATAACTATTCCTCAACGTCTTCATACGCCTCACCATGGAATATCTCCGGAATATGAGGCTGCTCAAAAGTAAGCTGGTAAGCACCTGCAGGCGCCATTTCTCCAGGCAGAGTGTTTACTGGGAAAGCTCCAGGGGAGTCAACTCAGGACTAAAGCCTTGCTGTCGGCGACTGTAGTGGTGGACAAGGATATCCATTGAAGGAACGGGTTGCGGTGTCGGACTTGAATTGCCGGGCCATGGAGGAGTCCCGAGCATCAGTCGTAGAAGTCCAGCACCTCCACCAGTGTCGTAACGTGCAAAGAACGGGACACAAGGCTTCATTTCGACGTGAACAGCAAGGCTCTATATTCGCACACAAGAACGAAACGCAAGAGCAGATGCCCAACGTCGTCTTCTTCGGAAAAACGCCAGAGACTGCCACTGGTGAGGCTGGCTTCTTCCTCTTCTGTTGTGCTTACGGCTAATAACCATGACAATATTATTAAAACTATACGTCTTTACTGGTACACCTTTTCTCTGATCGTGGAACTATATCGGCTATGTCGCAAAACATGCCATTTGCCCTTCCGTTGGGCTGCGTCTGAGAGATTGCGCATGAAATTTGGTGACTTAAATGGTATCAGATGTTACTAAGCGTATTCATTGCCAAAATTATTATCCTTACAGATTGTATTCCACGGAGTATGTACAGACTTACAGTACAGTTCAGTCAGTGGTCGCAATGAAAACAAGTATGTATTTTTGCAAGCAATTGCACTCGTTCTTGCGGTAGTTGCACAAGCTGAAATTGTGGCATAAAAGGAAAATGAAAACTTCGTGGTCTCAGCTTTTTTTACTTATCGTCCTAATTTTCTAAAAGCTTCTGACATACCCTTACTGATTAGATAAACATGGAACACTTTCTCATGAGCATTTACCGCTGAACCGATTGGTTCGTGGGAAGTTTAATGCATATTGTACGTTTTCAACTGATATTCTGAATTCCTTTAGCATACGGTTTAAAATTTTCGCGCTACATTATCACTCACTGAGAATATAAAAACTACCGTGCCGAGAAAGCTGTAGTAAGCGCCCATGAGAAAAATAGGTTGAAATTGAACCGGACGCCGAAGGGGAGCGCCAGCTCCTTACGTGCTGCTAACGTTAACAAAAAAACGCTTTTGTCGTAATGCAACAAAACGTCAAGAACGCGCCTCATCTCATGACAATGAAGAGCTGTCAGTCAATTTTTAGCAGCCTAGTTTTCTATCAGCAAGGAAGTCATGACGAATAGTCAAACAATTGATAAATGGTAGTATCTACCACATGCCCATTTGCCCTTCCGTTGGGCTGCTGGCGTTTCAAACCAAGGCATAAATACATCGAGTGCAACTTTATCTTACCGTACACACACCACTCCTACTACACATATCAATAAGCTGAACAGCAAGTAAATTGCCCGGTCAAGGTGTGATTTCCCGATCAATTTAAGGATGCAATCGAGCGCTATGGAGAGAACGTCAACCCCGACTGCACATTTAGCATATCGTAAAAGTCAGCGAAAACTGACAAGTTTCACGTAGGGAACAAGTAAATGGCGTCTTGCATCAAGTGTTTGAACACATTCACCTCCGCACCTAACGAACACAACCGTGACCTGAGATGAGAATGGTGAGTTCATGAAGAGAAGTATATGACGACAGTCGCCGCACATTACATTCCCAATCATTCCACTTACCGCGGCATTGATTTAAAAACATCGATAACTGGAAACCACTTCTAATGCCGTCCTCAAGAAACACACAAACATGTATTCCAGTTCTACCGGTCTCAACGTGGCATTACGCTATGAAGTGAAACTGAGCAGCACCGTGATTAAACAGCAACATTCAGCGGACTTCTGAGTTAGCGAAAAGACACAATATTCACCAAGAAGTAAATGGCGTTTTGTGTTAAGTCAATGAACATATACACCTCTGTACCGACCAAACAAAATGATACTGAGAAAGCCATGATAATCATGAAGAGAGTTGGCAAGCACATGGTACCACACGCCGCACATTGCATTCACAATCACGCCACCTACTGCGCCGTTCATTAATAACCCTGGCATGACTCGAAATCACTTCTAGTATCCTCTTGAAGAATTATACACAAATATAACAGTTCAGGCTAGAATAACATGGCACCGGGGCGGAAAGATTGGTCTGATCTCCAAGCATGCCAGCTGCTCTACTGACAGCTGCAGGAACGGAAATATCCGCCGCCTAATGTGCTTGTGGGCAGCCTACCTTTGTGGTACTGTGAAAAGTTTTGAGAGACCCTAGGTCTTAATTTTAAGCTTGATTTTAAACATTTTAATCCTGGTTAGTTCTTGAAAAGTGTATCTGTCATTCGGCGAGCCTTGATCGGTGAGCGAAGAAAATGTAATGCGCCACTGGAAGAGTTCGAAGGAAGAACGAACAAGGGCGGATGTGCTGATCAGCACCATTTAACCATCCCTTGCATATGGCGTGTCCCTTCGTTTACTTCATCTCAAATAAGCCCATATCAGTCGTAACAATAAGTACAGTTTTCTGGCTTCTGTAGATGGATACATTTTGGAAGCAATTTCCTAGAAACACATCCAGAAAGTTCACAGGATGCTTGCTACACTCGTCTGCACAGGCATACGCGAGCATTTATCATCGTGCAAAGCAAGAAGGGCTTCCAACTGTGATTGCCGGTTTCCTAGCTCAGTAGTTTCATGTTTCATACCGATGAGGCTCATTTGTATGTTGTTCATTAGAAAGAGTGCAATTACATCATATGCGTAATTTTTGGTTGCTTCAAAACAGCGGCAAACGACATATCTCGTCACCGTTATTGTGCAAAGTTGCAATGTTCAATCATTTCACAAGAGCATGGTTTTTCTATGGCTTGTTTATTTTAGCTGCAGCCAAAGCGCCTTGTGAAATATGCAATGGAAAATCGATTCCCGGAACCTGTTTGTTGCCTATGTTCAAAAAGGACTAAACGTACCGAAGGGACGTCTAAAGTGAGTTAGAAATGTCACGTGATGTAAATATGCATAGGATTCCGTTGTTTGAAATTCTGTTCACGCTATGGAAGTTACTTTCTTTATAGCGGTGTTACAATTCACCCGCATTAAAAACGTCATGGCAGTGGCCGGGATCGAATGCGTGGCTTCTAAGTCGGCAACCGTATACCACTGTACCACTGTGGCGCAGAAGCATTTAGTTTTTTTTTTTTTTTACGGCAGTGTATTCCTTCTTTTACTCTTTCCAGCTTCCTCTTGTTGTCTTCTTTTTTTCTCGTGCAGAAAATAAAACGTCCTCTGCCCCGAAATTTATTGTGCGTCAATCGTAGTAATTTTTCAAATCTAATTTTTAAAACTGAATTAAACTGAACTGAACTTTATTTCGCATCTATGCATGGTACAGATAAGAGAGACAGCGACAAAAATCCACGCAAAGGCTTGGCGAGGTCTGTGTTCCTTTTTCTTTGCCAGCAAACAGTGGACGGGCAAAGAAAAAATGCAATGCTTAAACTGGTAATGTACAAAAAAATATGTTCGTAAAGACACGACTGAACTTGAATCAATTAAAAAAAAACGTGTTTGTGCAGCTTTCAGAAAAAATATAAAAACATTAAAATGGAGATAATTGAAAACACACTTGTATCTGAAACATCGAACTGATTCATACGACTACTAGGTTTATGTGGGAAACACGTCTTGCTAACAGGTGATTTTAACTTGCCATCTATTGTTTGGGATAATTTAAGCTATGGCTGCTCTCCTTCGGGTGACTCAATTCTTGGCATCATGTTTTTGCTCAACCTCAAGCAAGCGGTGGATGTCTGTACTCGAGGCGGGTCGATTTTGGATTTACTCTTTCTAAGTGAGATATTTTCTGATGGCCATGTTGCAATCGAACCGGGCATTTCTGATCATAAACTGATTTTTTTTACTTGGAATAACGCTTTACATCATGCTAAAAATACCCAGCCTGCCACACTTATAAAGGAATTTACTAGGGCGAATGATGTAGCTATAATTGACTACCTTGAAACGCATATCGGATCCTTGTTACACAATGTTGAGACCTCTTGGCAATCGTTTGTTAGAACAATACGTCATTGTGTTGAAAATTTTGTACCGTGTCGAAAAACTTATAAGCATCGTGCAAACCCTTGGATTAGCCGAGAAATAATCCACATGAAGCGTAAAATTAAAAGGCTTCGCAAGAAGCATGTGCCAATGACACCCCAGCTTAAAGTACTGAAAGACGAACTGGAAACAAACTTGGCGCAAGCAAGAAACACTTTTTATAGTAATACGCTGACTGAATTTCTTCAGAATAGCCCTGTAAAATTTTGGAGGTTTTTAAGCGAGTCTAAGACAGGGAGTAGTAAAATGAAGTTTAATGATGTAATAATAACGGACGCTCCTACTATTGCTGAACATTTTAATGCATACTTCCAGAGTGTTTTTTCTCAAACCGATGATTATGAACTTGAGAATTCATTTGTTGACTCAGACAATGACCTATTAGGGACGAAAGAAGGCGTTTTGCACATGCTATTACAACTTGATCCCAAAAAACCTCCGGGGCCTGACGGCATTCCTAATGCTTTTTTAACCGCTATGCTGAATACTTATCGGAGTTCCTAACTGGTCTTTTTAATCTTTCAATTGCTACGGGGGAAATACCGGCTGATTGGGGTATAGCACATGTGAAACCAATTCATAAAAAAGGTGACCCCTTATCATTTGAGAATTACCGCCCTATTTCTATTACGAGCAGTTGTTGCAAGCTTCTTGAGCACGTTATTGCTAATTACGTCTATGAATTTCTCAGTGAACACAATGTACTATCAAAGCATCAGCATGGCTTCAGAAGGAGGTTATCTACTGTTACCCAGTTAGTTACAACTGTCCATGAATTTTCACGTGTGCTTGATGTTTCTGGGCAAACTGATGTACTGTTTTTAGATCTTTGTAAAGCCTTTGATAAAGTGCCACACGGGAAATTGTTACACAAATTACAGCGTATTGGACTACCTACAAAAATATTTCTGTGGATTCAGGCTTATCTTCAAGATAGACGTCTGTATGTAGGGATTGGTAATTCTTCATCGACTGTTCTTCGTGTGTCCTCTGGAGTCCCACAGGGAAGTGTGCTAGGGCCACTTTTGTTTTTAATTTATGTTAATGATTTAGCTTCTCTTATTCCTGAAAATGTGTCTGTGCGTTTGTTCGCGGACGATTGCGTCATTTTTAAGCAAATTTCCTCACCGTGTGATCATGTGGCTTTACAAGATGCACTTATCGCTATTGATAACTGGTGTCAGAACGGGGGCATGCAGTTAAACACTAACAAAACTGTGCTTCTGCGCATCACCAGGAAGCTAAGCCCTAGTCAATTCCACTATACTCTAAGAGGCACTAACATAAATAATGTAGACAAATATAAGTACTTGGGCGTCGCACTCTCAAGCAAATTAACTTGGTCGACCCACATAACTGACATTACCACTTCTGCATTACGTGAGCTAAGGTTTCTAAAAAGAAAACTAGTATCTGCACCCCCGCGTACTAAAATTCTAGCCTATAATGCCTGTGTTCGTTCAAAGCTTGAGTATGCTTCTATTATCTGGGATCCGCATACCAAGAAAGATATTATGAATCTGGAACGTATTAACAGAAAGGCTGTAAGGTTTATTTTTGGTAAATATCGTAGGTTTGATTCCCCGACCACCTTAATGCAATTAAACGACATTTCTACTTTAGAAGCTCGGAGAAAGTTCAGTCGTCTTTCCTTTCTTTACAATTGTTTGTGTGGTATTGTAAAAATTGATCTCCCTGACTGTGTTAAACCGCTCTCAGTACGACTTACTCGTCATGGTCATGAACATGCTCTAACCCCAATTTTTGCCCGATCAAATGCTTTTAAATATAGTTTTTTTTCCTAGAACTGTCGATGACTGGAATTGTTTGCCGTGTGACATCTTCCATTCTAATAAGTTTCTTGGTGACCTTGAGCGTCACCTTCTTTCTTAACCTTTTGTTTCTTTTGTATTGTTGTCTGTTGTTTTCTACAATTACGTTTTGATGTATCCACTCCTGCTTGGGCCAGCACATTGGCCTGCAGTATTGTGAAATAAATAAACAAATAAATAAATAAAATTAAAACACGTCACTAGACACTTTACACATGATAAACAAGGGATATGCGTAATAAACATTCAAGCATAATAAATACTCGCTATTGAATATGAAAAAGTTCAAACACACATCACCGCATACTTTACAACACATAATGAATGTTCATTAAAAAAAAAGAGATGAATGATCATCAAATACACATCCTTCGAAACAGGAAATATGACAATCAGTGAAGAGAGTAAAGTAAAGATCGTAAGACAGCGTAGCATTCGTTTTTCTTGATAAGACAGATGCTTGGGCTAGTTGTTGATTGGTTTTCCAAAATTTGTTTGACAATGTGGGACATACCAGCTTTTCTGTGACTTGTACTGAACGCACTCGAATTTCACGTTAACCGTGACAGATTGTTCAGAAAACCCATGGTATTTTTTTTCTCTACATTAAAATGAGTTTGCTCAAAATTGTATTATGCACTACCTGTATTGGTATGATATCTAGCTGTTCGATAATAGCATCAGTGTTGACATTGACGAAGCATTTCAAATTGTTCGAACAGCTTTTTTTTTTGCAATAGGAATAAAATGTTCATGTTTGAGCTGGCTGTTTTGCCCCTTAGGAGATGACAGTAGTTCATATAGGATAGAAGAAAAGAACTATAAAGTAAGCGCTCAACTTTCAATGGCAACAAGAGGCGTACTCTTAGTAGTATACATGTCTCTCGAGAAAGCTTGTTGGCGTTGATATACACTTGTTCATTCCATAACCTCTTTTCCTGAACAATGAAATCTAAACTCTTGACGGCTCTTCTATTACGGCTCTTATTTGAAGACATCCATGAACGATTTGTTTTTGAATGCGAAGCATTTCTTGGTGAACTTTGGTGACTTTGAGCCTATCTATCTATCTATCTATCTATCTATCTATCTATCTATCTATCTATCTATCTATCTATCTATCTATCTATCTATCTATCTATCCACCTATCTATCTATCTATCTATCTATCTATCTATCTATCTATCTATCTATCTATCTATCTATCTATCTATCTATCTATCTATCTATCTATCTATCTATTTGGCCGCCTACGACTTCAGGCTCTCCTGTCCGTTTCGATATTGGTATCGATACCAAACTTAGTATGGCTTATTATGACTGTATGAAGAACATATTTGACTATTTATAACACGAAAATCATGATATGTATGTCATGAATGTCATGATTTCCATTTCATGGTCCTGCATCTCTTGCGGTGGCTTAGTTCACATGGCATGTTGGAAAAGTTGAATGGTGTGGCATGATTGCATGACGAACACACACAAGCGACAGACCCTAACGTGAAAATTAGGACATGTGTGTCATGTAGCAACATGACTACATGCCACGCTCATGATGCGCTCGTGGCCATTTCGCTAGGTCCATATATACTAAATTTGGTATCAGGTGACGTGGTTAGATGACGCAGGTAAACGACACATCCAAACATGATAATCCTGACACAGAAGTCATGTACGGCATCATATACCTCCACCTCGTAACGTTGTGCTGAAACTAAAGGGACATATCAACATTTCTCATTCGTGCTTGCATATCATCGATTCCCACTGTACGTTGGATCTGCCATTTTTTTTGTTCTGTGGTTAAAAAAACACGCCTTTTGTTTTGGTTGCATTATAGTGAGGACTCCACTAGTTTATTCGTTTTATAGTATCATTGGCAGTGGCTGATTAGCTCTTCAACCTTTTTGGAAGTCATAAATGAACTGGTGTCGTCCGCATTTAAAACAAATCGTGCCGTAGTGTTGATAATCGTTAAATAATTTATATAATTATTAATTAATAGAGGTCCTCGTAAGCTTCATTGTGAAACCCTAGCACGAATCGTAAGTTTTCGGGATTGTGATTGCCTGTAACAGTTTGATACCTATACTTCAGATAGCTTTTGATGAAATTCAGAAATGTACCCCTAAAACCTGTAATGTCAAGATTTGTTCGTGAAGTGCTGTGAGTTATGGTATCAAATGCCTTTAAAAATCAATGAATATGCCAAGACTTCCCAAATTTTTTTCAAAGCCTAGCAGAGTTATTGCTTTTTGAGTCAATAGTGCTAATTCAGTTGAGCGACTTTTTTGAAATACCAATTGAAAATCTCTAAGTAAATTGTTCTTGTTACAGAATGATGTTATTTTTTATTGCAACAGCTTTTCGAGACATTTGGAAAAAACAGGCAGGATCTAATACATGCTTTACTGAGCGAATCTGCAGATTATCGATATCGAAACCTTTAGTATATCGAATACTGCCAAACATGCATGCTTCAGACGCTAACATACCCTAGCCTCGTAACCTATAGCCATTACTCCGACACTACAGGACTTAGTCCGTACTGCCACGATCGCAGTGATTTTAACCACATTCTCTAGAGGCGCCCCTCTTTACAAAGAAAAAATGGAGAATTTTCCGAATACTCCTTTTATTTAATGCTCACTAGTCTGGTTCACATACAACCACTCAAGGCTGCCCAGAAGGCCCATGATGCAGCGGTGAGGCTGGGCCTCTCCTTTCCTAAGTGGGAGCGGCTTACGATCCTACCCCTATAAAGCGGGGGTAGAATCTTTCAGGACCCCAATAAAAGTTTTTCATCCATCGTGAGTGTCAATCGGGTTTAGAAATGCACTTCGAATGATTTTCAGTTTTGGTTATCATATGTATTGGGTATCAAGGGAACTATTTACAAGTGACACGAAATAATTGCTAAATTGCGAATATATATGTGTAATTCAAGTTTTTTTCTAGGTTATTATAATGTACGTTATATGTCCAAAAGTGTGTTTCTTGGCCTTTCTTTTATTGTGCAGAGGCAACGCACCACATTACTTCCACTTCCATTATTTGTGTTTCGTATGCATCTTCGACTGTCCTATACTTTTTTACTCTTAATTTTCTTCTGTTTTAATCATTTCTTTTGTGTTGTTGTGTTCTTATATATGTATATTTTGCATAAAGTTTTCCACCCCTCCGCACACATGATTCCCGTGAAGCCTGTGCTGTACTTTAAAATAACATAAATAAGGTCACGCCAGGTCTCATTCTAGGGGAGTTTCCTGCAACCCTTAAGTTGTGCAACATTTGGTTTTGATGCTCTCTAGCTTCTTGCTTCGACCTTCCGTTAAAAGCCACATCACTTTCAACACACGCTTAATCTTATTGCACGTCAAAAAATCGCTGGCCTGGCAGAAGTTATCGAGATCTGTCGCTGTTTTGTAGGTATGTCCTCTAACCCAAAGCCAATTTACATGGGGCTCAAAATGAAGATTTCAAAATCGTAGTTGCTATTCGTGGTGAGATAGGGCTCTAGGTGGCATCACCGTCCTACCCAAGTGTGGATAGGCGGTCGGCGGCGCATATACAAATATACGCAGCGGCACTTTGTTGCGTGTGGTCTGAGCCGATTGCCAACAGATAAAATGCGGTGACAACAGTTTACTTTTAATATCTACGCTCTTCTCTACTGAATCAGTGCACTACGCCTATGCAACGTTAACATTACCGGCAAATAAAGCACATACTGTCTTTCATAGGGATGCTCGCCCTGGGTGTCTCTCTTCACGCTTTCGCGCTCAATCACGCCTTTGTTATGTTGGGAGATGATTCAGACTCCAACCAAAAGTTTCGAAGAAACCCGACGTTTCGGAACCGCCTCAGTTCCTTCCTCGGAGGTGACGGTGGAGGCTACGTAGCAGCGGCGTCTTCAAAGCACTCGCTGGGTGGCTAATGATTTCTCTTTGTCTCTCTCTCTCTCTCTCTCTCTCTCTCTCTCTCTCGTTTTGTCGTGGAGCGCAGTCCGTGTGAATACACGGGGGGGAGGGTTCCGAGAGAGCAGTTGATAATATGGGCTGTCCTCTTTATGTTCTAAGACTCGAGTAACAACCTTCTCCTCCAGTTCGGCTCGCTTTCAAGGATGACCGTCGCTTCGAAATTAATTTTGTGATCCAACGTCTCAGCATGTTCGGTGACTGCGCTCCGCTCTTTGTAGAACTTCCGCACATCGTTGGCGTGTTGCTTCAGTCGTTCCGGTAAGTTTTTCGTCTTGCCGATATACGATGAGGGGCACTCGGCACGCGGAATTTTGTAAACGCACCGGGGCTCCTGTCCATTGCTGGTCGCTCTTTCGAGCGGGGAAGGAGGCGGCCTAGCGTACACGAAGGCACGTGCGCGATGTCAACCCCTTCCTTCCTGAAGATCGGCGCCAACATCTCGCTGGTTCCCTGAACGTATGGAGCCAGTACGCGTTTCGGGGGTTTGCCAATCAAGGTTGATTGAGGTTTTCGTATCCTCTGGGGCTCTACGCCGCGGCGGGTGGCAGCTCGAATCAAGTTTTTTGGGTATCAGTTTTTTCTGAGGTCAGCAATCACGCGGGACTCCTCTTTCTTTCGCTCGGTGTCATTAGAGCATAAGTTCCTAGCTCTCTAGAGTAGCATGGTCAGAACCGAGGCCTTGTGGCAGGCGGGGTGGGAAGAATCGAATCGAAGGTAGCGGCCAGTGTGCGTTGGCTTCCTATGAACGCAGAACTCCAGGCCGTTGCGCTTTCTTTCCACCTAGAAAGGGCAGGCAGTGGTCGCTTTCGCACTCGGTCGTGAATTGTATGGCTGGGTGCACGGAATTTAGGTGTTGTCGGACGTTTTCAACTTCAGCCGTCTTAATTACGCAAAGGCAATTGTCCACATAACGCAGAAAAAGCTTGGGTCGCGGCAAGAAGGAGCTGAGTGCTTTCTTTTCTATGTACTCCATGGCCAGGTTTGCTGTCGTGACGGAGATGGAGGCTCCTATCGCGGCTCTACTGTTCTGCCTGAAAATAGTTCCTTTGTAGGAGAAGTACGTACTGGAGAGGCAGAACTCCCGTAGACGACAGAGCTCGTCAACCGCCAAAGGAGTCCTCTCACTCAGGCTTGCGTCCTCCTCAAGCGCAACACGGGCAGCGGAGGCCGCTAAAGGAACTGGCACGTTGGTGAACTATGAAATGACGTCAAATGAGACCATGCTCTCGTCATCACCGATGCTCACATCTGACGCTAGCTGCATGAAATGGCTGGCGTCATGGACATTAGTTGGTGCCTTCCGGGTTAGTGAGGCGCAGATGTGGTGTAGAAAATTTGAAAGGGCTAGGCATGGGGAGAAAGTGAAGTCTACAATCGGTCGGAGGGGTACGTCAGGCTTGTGAATTTTCGGTAGTCCGTAAAAACTCGGCGCGGATCCATTACGGCCGATTAGTCGCAGGTAAAGTGTTCTGAGATCCGTGTTGCTTGAAAATTTCTGCGAGTAGCTTGTTTAGGTGTGTCTGGGTTCGCTTCGTTGGGTCCTTTCCTAGCTGCTTGTATGCGTCCCCTTCTAAAAGAGCTGAAACCTTCTGATCGTAGTCCCCGCTGTCCAACACCACCGTCGAATTGCCCTTGTCGGTGGAAAAGATGACAATGTTTCGATCCCGTCAGAGTTCCCCCGTCGGAGTGCTTGTACGTGGTTAGCTTGTGTACCACCTGCTGCGCAATGCTGTAGCATGACTGTACAATTATTTACATCTATTTATTCTGCATGACAAAAAAGAGAGGAAGAAAGATAGAAAGCCTGCAGATTTGTGCGATTCATTCAGTACCACCATTCCACCTTATATGTATTTGATTTTTTTCTTTCATTCTGTTCACCGTGAGTCGTGTGATAGTCGAGAAGTCTAGTCAGGAAAGCTCAGTGGCTGACGGCGATTAGCGCTGCACTGCGTTTACGGCGTGTACACAAATGTTCTTGCACCAGTAAAAATATTGTATGAGAATTCAGCAGAAAGCTCTCATCGATGGATTACACGCATGGCGATGCTACAACGAAGGCCTGGTTAAAGGACAAGCATGTTTTTTTTAAGACAAAATATAACCACTGCCTTCAGTCGGCGACTAACAATGCCGTACAAACGCTGAAAACAATTTAAAATATGAAACTTTTAGTGAAATATACGACATTATATATAAGGCATGCCGTCTGATTCAATTTTCAACGTCGAGGCTCTTTTAAATGTTCGTAAATCTAAGTACACGGTTGCGTACTGTAACTTTGTTTCAAATACAGTGTCAGTACTTAAGTCTCACTCTTTGTGTGATAGTAATATTTTCATAGGAATAGCGTAATATTTCTATGTAGAGGTAGCACGGCCAGATGACCATAACTAAGGCTCCTCGCTTGATAAAAAAACTACAGTGTCGTAATTGTACCTATCAACAGCACGCAACTACCTAGAGCCTGTTTTTTTGTTTTTTTTTACAACGGAGTCGCCAGAAATTGCTGCATTCACACAGCATTTTTTAGTCTGCATGTTTGGGAGGATGCGAAGAGCATTTCACAATGTGCTTCAAATAGAAAGCGCCACCCACTCTGATTTACTCTGGTGAACGGAGGATACGGCGACAATAAACAACACTCTGAAAAGTCGAACTTGCCGATCTTATTAAAAAGCATTAGCAGCCGAGCAAGACCAAAGGGTTTCGTACATCATTTCAGGCATACGTAGAAACAGGTACACTCGCACTGACATGACCGGACAAGCCACATTTTGAAAACGTGCATGACGTATGCGCACATAGAGACAAGACGTGGCTAGCTGACGACGCAAGGAGCAATCCACACTTCACCGTTTCGGTCAGTTGCCGCCAGGTGGCGACACTGCTCGATCTCGCGGCCAATCACCGTGAGGTTTAGGTTGGAGCCCTCGACACCAGTTCCGATATGTTGCAGCAGGTCATAAACAGTGCAACAATGCTTAGAGATAAGTCAAGGAAAATTGGGTGGTTAAAGAGACAACTGCCGCAATATCTCCACTGTATTATGTTTGCAGACCTTGGGGCGCACTTCGTTTTTTATCGTGTCTCGGACCCGTTCACTGACGTAGTCTAGTTGGGCTGTACTATTCTTCGCTTTAAACTCGATACTTACAGCGAACACTACTATAATAGTTTGCTGTTGACCGGTCTCCGACTACACGCGCCCACGCTTTGTGCTTGGTCGAACTCAAACGACCAGCTCTTTCGTGCACCCGGGGTTCAGATGTGTGCGCAGGAGCGAAAATAGATGGCAGCCGCGTGGTCCCTAGCCGTCACATATGTAGGTATCGCCAGTGGCGGTCATTCACCTGCTGCCTCGCACGCGTTCTATTTTGGCCCGTCCGAACCCATGCAGCGCTTCAAAAGCTGCGGCAGTGTGCACCCAGTGCCTCCTGCAGAGGGTTGCGAGCACCACTGGTCATGGTAATGTGGCCGAATCAGAGAGAACCCTGTTTTATTGTGAACATCGCGTTATATTCTGCCTTATGCGACTGTCGCTCAAAAGGATGAAAAAAAATTAGGACGCTTTAGCTTCGCAACGTGGTATTGTGATAGCACACATGGACGGACAAGACAAAACAGGAGAAGCGCCAACTTTCAACTCGTTGTTTATGCTGAGAAGCAACATTACAACTGCCGCATCCAGAAAAGTAAAAAAGGACCACTGACTGCAAGTGAATTGATCTTACTTTCTTGACGTGGCAGGCTTTCATGTTCTACGCACTGATTTACACATATAGGTGCTTCTCAGAATAAACAGTCAGTTAAATGTTAGCACTTCTTCTATTTTGTTTTTTCTGTTCGTGTGTGTCAACGCAATACCACATTTTCATCAAAGTACTGAGTTGTTGCGGTTTCATATCTTGCTTAGGGGAGTGCAGATTTGGTTAGGTAGAAGCGTCGACAGGAAAGACGCTAACTTTAAGTGAGAGTCTTTGCAAAATAGATTCACAAACAAAAAAAGCTTATGCGCAAGCACACTGAAGACGCTGTCCGAAAAAAAACATAACTTTGACAATATATTAGGCGTAGCAAAAACACAGCGCGTAACACAGGACCGTGACATAGACGGACGAAGCGCTGTCCAGAGATCAAGCGCCGTCCAGGGACGCGGCGGTGAGGCTCCACCTATCCATCCTGACATGGGAGCTGCTCCACCGCCTTGAGGTATAGTGTCCCTCAAGGTCCTAATCAAATTTTGTGTATGTATATTTCTAGGGAATCTCGTAACAGCTGTGGAAGAAGTTCAATTCCTTTATCACCAAGTACACCGAATGCATGTCTGCACCAATCTTAACCTGGTGCACCTCTAGAATCTTTCTCTCGCGCCTGCGTTTATATTTCTCGACTTGTAACGTCTGTCTCTTCGAAGAGTGCTGTGAAACCACACTTTCTGCAATGCGCAGGAAGAAATGCTCCGTCATTCTGAGCCTTGAAGCTAGTCCAGTGCTTTCTTAGCTTTTCATTAGGACGTCAGTCAAACAGGCCGATCTAAGCTTTACCACAACTGAGTGAAATCTTGTATGCCACTTCGGCACCAGTGCGAACAAATCGCTGATTATATTTCTTTTCACGCTCGCCATTTTCTTTGTTCAATCCTTGGTAAGAGAACACAGGCGTGCAAGCTTCAGGGGCGCCGCGAATACAAGGATCACGCCATGCTTTAGTTCCATCCTCTTAAGGTCGCGAGAAATACTGGGCATGGTTAGCAAGGCAGCATACTTGCCAAACTTCTGTGTTGGTGAAACGCAGGGTGAAAAGCACCAAACTCCCTAACATGTCATGGCAAGAAGCAAGAGACAAGGTAAACCCGATCCAAAAAGACTGGTGGCCTAAGCTATGGTTGACATATGAGTGCATGACTTGGTCCAAGCAAAGTTGACACATAAAAAAACAATTTTCCTTATGATCATTTTACTACAAGCAAAGTTGAAGACAAAAATTGCTTTACTTGACCGCACCTTGTAGTCGAAAAAAATAAGGTCGCCACGAGTAAAAATTAGGACAAATGTGAGAAAGGGATATGTGTCCTTTTCAGAGAGTTACGTTGCGAATGATAATGAGAGCGAACACTGCTTGCAACAGTTCCAGACACTCTCAAGAATATCTGCATAGATAGCATTGTCGAGGCCCGAGTTGAAATTTAGTATTCCTTGATAAAACAGATGCTTGGGCTAGTTGGCGATCGGAAATCAACATATTTGCACAGCGCAAGACTACGAGTAGTTACGACGTAACTACAGAAGAAGAAACAGACAGAAAGAGCGCTGACTTCAACTGAAATTATATTAGCGAAAACGGGGGGAAATATATACTCGTGTCAGAATATCACAGCGCAATCGCGCAACCTATTGCGCCAAAGCAAGATAATCATCATCTCATTATATGGTTACAACACCACAACTCAGCCCAAGTTCACAATCTATCCGGAGCCCTCCACTACGGCGTCTCTCATAATCATATGGTGTTTTTTTTTAAGTTTATTCAGACAGTCATGGTCTGAGATGAAGGGGCTAAAGGCAGGTGCAACTGCCTGACAAAGGCCCCCTTACCCATACATTGTTCAGGGGTGGAAAGCCGCCGTACATGCGCAAATACAGGTAACAAGAAAAGGAAAAAAACAAAACAAAAAAGAACAGGCGCACAGGCGATCAAAACACAATAGGTAGAACAGTTACCTTCGGTACACACTAATGAAGCGTGACATGAAAATGTTTATACAAGCCCTGATGATGATCAATGTTACAAAACAGTATAGAACAAAATATGAAAAAATCAAAAGACAGCAAATGCACAATATAAAGAGAAGATTAGGAGCTAAACAAGAGGTAATCTTTAACTTTTTTTCGTAGGCTGCATGTCGAACAGTTGTCTTGGATCATATTGGCGATTTCTCGATTATTATTAAAAAAATGTGGCATTAAATAGGCTAGTGTCTGAGTACCATATTTAGTTCGGAACATAGGTGTCCTGAGTCTACTTTGCATTAGGTGATATTGTGAATGTACAGATAACGATGATGAGGACAGGATTTAGGGGTCATGCAAAATTTCCCTATGTGTATGCATAGCAAGTCTTAGTTGGAATAGCTCATCTATACTGATTATATTAAGCTTTGAAAAGGATGGCGCTGTGTGGTCATTTCGCTTAAGATTTTCAATGCAACGGACAGCTCTTTTTTGTAAAATTAGTATTCTATCAAAATTTGTTTGAGTAGTGGTACCCCAGATTAGGAGACAGCATTGCAAATGAGAATGAACGAGGGAATAATATAACTGTAGTTTCAACCTTTTAGGCACCAAGGAGCTAACTTTATACAGTATTGAAATTGACCTGCACATATTTGCATGAATCTTGTTTACGTGAGGTGTCCAGCTCACATTCTCTTCAAAAACAACACCTAGAATTTTATAACTAGGAATCTGTTCGATGGCGCGGTTTTGAAATAATATACAGACATTATTATCGTCAGGCTTATTATGGCTCTTGAAAATAATATATTTAGTTTTTTTTACATTAGGTTGAAGTTGGTTTAGATGCAAGCAGTGTGAAAGTTCAGTTAGCCATCTATTAGCTACATTTTGAAGTTCAAGTAGATGTTTACCTGAAAAAAAAGTACTCGTGTCGTCTGCATAGAGAATTATGTCAGGAGTTCGCGGTATGTTCACAATATCATTTATGTAAAGGAGAAAGAATAAAGGTCCCAGAATGGAACCTTGCGGAACGCCATATTTGATTGGCTGAGATTGAGAAGAGTAGCCATTTAGACTAGTGAATTGTACCCTGTCAGATAAGTAACTGCTGATCAAATTTAATACGATATCTCTAATACCGTAGTAAGGGAGTTTGTGAAACAAAATGAAATGCTATATGAAATCAAACGCCTTTTTGAAGTCTAAAAATATTGCAAGAGTACATTGCTTATGATCCATGTTAATATGTAATTTTTCTTTAATATCCAAGAGTGCCATTTCAGTGGATTTTTTTTCATGGAACCCGAACTGTTGCCTTGCAAGCATTTGATGGTCACCAAGAAACTTCATTATTCGTGATTTTAATGTTTATTCTAAAACTTTGGAAAATAAAGGTAGCACGGAAATAGGCCGGTAGTTATTCAAGTCGTCGTGAGAGCCACTTTTGTGGATGACTACAACCTTAGCTATATTTATGCCATCAGGAAAAATACAATTGGCAAAAGCTTGATTGCAGATATGCTGCAGTGGGCCACACAGTAATTCGGTGACATGTTTATTTGGTTCTACCTTAATGTCATCGTAACCAGTGGCAATGTCAATGGCATTCATGTAATATAGATATGTCTCTTATCCTAATGAAGTTATGGTATAGTTTATCTCGTTCTCTGATTCTGTTGTAAAAACCTCTGTTAATCCATGGTTTCCTAGACTTTCCGTGCTTTTTATAGTATTGTAGTGGGAAGGCAGCATCATAACAGCGCTTTACATGTTGCAGGAACAGATCATACGATATATTAGGGTTTTGCTCATGAAATGCTGACAAGGCATTGGTATTGAAAGAACGATATGGAACAGGAGCATCGTTAACACTATTTTTTCTTTCTTAGCTGCAGAAAAAAAAACAGAAAATGGACAAGTGATCGCTCAGATCAGTTGTTAGCACACCAGCACTGACGTCGTTTCTATCATAATTAGTTATACATAGGTCTAGCATAGTTTCACTTTCTGCTGTTATTCTAGTAGGCAAACTTATAAAGTAACGACACGAAAATGATTCCATTACATCTAAACATTGTCTACTTTGTGGAGTAAGAAGTAAGAAACCAATATTAATATCACCGACAAGCACAATATGCAAATTTCTCAAGGACGCATATTCAAGCATCGAAGTTATAAAACACAGAAATTCTTGAATATCCCCTGATCGGGGCCGATAAACTGTGACAATCAGGGACATTACACATTGAACGGCAATGGATTCATAATGTGCGCTGACACAACAAAATTCGGGAAGCACGGCATATGAAACATCTTTTTGTATATATAGCGACACACCACCACCCCTACGATTCGGTCTATGCACGCTTTCATGCTTGTATCCTTCGATGAACACTACATCAGACGTGCAAGAGTACCAAGTCTCAGTGAAGGCCAAAAATTCGAACGTATGATCTAAAGAATCAAACAGCACATCAGTTTGCTTGTTTCTCATACTACGTATGTTTAAATGACTACGAGTAGTCATTTAAACATACGTTTAAATGACTACTCGCAGTCATTTAAACATAAGCACCCGTTTTGGGACGTTGAAGCCCACATATCCATCTATCAATCAAGTTCAGAATCTATTCTGTCAATGCCAGAAACTCCATTTATTTTTTAGTCAGAGCAAGCGAAGGCATGCTGATACATCGATCACCCAGCTTTTGCATTTCATTGGCTTTCATAATCTCTCGTGTTAGCTGGGGACGGTGTTTGGCTAAAACAGTGCACTTTTCGAATTCAGGTATGCAACCAGAATCCCTACAATGGATGCCCAAATGACCTTGCACGGCTAGGCATACAATGTAATGATTCTCTTTTGAACGCTCATTCAGGCATCAACCCGTTTGCCCAACATATATCTTGCCGCATGACAACGGGAACGAATAAACCATGGCTATCACACATGCTACGAATAGCCTTCTATGTTTGATTGTGCAGCAGCTCCTTCGTGTGGACTGCGCATTCACTCGTTTGCAGAGCGCTGAAAGCTTTTCTTGGGCAGACAAAATCACCTTCACATCTACCTTATCACCTATCCTTTTCAAATTGTGAGAAATCCTATGTAGATAGCGAATCACAGCCTCGTGCTTTGAACTGCAAGCCACGCAGTTCACTGGGGCTTCTCATTTCTGTTTAATTGTCCTAAGCAACTTTTCTGCCACCAAGACCAGCACATGAGAGGGGAAACCAGTGCTGATCAGACGGGATGCCTGCTCAACGAAGCTACTGATTAACGAGCAAGACTTTCGGAGGTCATTTCTCAAACAATGATTAGCAATCCCTCTCTTTACGAGCTTTGAATGAGCCGACGAGTATGGTAGGAGAGGTTTGCTTTTTCTGGGCTCATATTTCCAGTAAAGGTGATCACTTGAGATGTTTAATCTCAAATCTAAATACCTTAACAAAGCATCCTACGGGAGCTCATGCATCAAAATAAGAGGTGCCATGTCCATGTCCTCATCGAAAAGACGTAATACGTTTGAAACGGCAGCTTCCAAGCCCCGATTATCACAGTATAAAAGCACAAGAAAATCGTCAACAAAGCGAAACACCTTTATGACAGCCCTGTTGTCGAGGTGGCTAGCCAAGAGTCGGTCACGGAGAGCGAGAAAACTGCCACTTAAAACGGGTACTATGCTTGAACCTATGCACATCTCCTCTTTTTTGAATAAAAGGATCTTCGTTCCATGATACGAACGTTGTATTTAAGTGAAAGCCAACAAGCTCAAGGAAGCCACTGACTGTTATGCCCGCAGCATTTTGGAACTCAACTGAGCCGAAGTTGTCAGTGCAGACCTCAACTCACCGTAGTAGGGTGTCATGTAAAAAAGAGTATAGTAAAGATCCTTAATGTGAATGCATTTTGTCGATTATACTGCAGATAATGAACACGGGTCTCTGATCACATGTTTGTCAATATTTCTTTTCCAATTTCCAGCCGTAAAGTGCCGAAAGAAACACACAGGCATGTCTACAAATGTTACTCGCATGCGGACGATGTATAACTTATTAGCTACTTAGAGGCTTCTCTTACAGATTTTCTTTATTGTGATGTCAGTGTTTTGTGGGATCGCTTTAAGAACTTGTGTCAGTATTGCCTTGAAAAAGTTGTCCCTAGCAAATGAAAAAAAGTACACAAGGACACGCCGTGGATAACACGGGAAATCATACAATTGAAACGAAAAATTAAGAGATTAAAAAAGAATCGCGCATCTCCCTATGTCATAGCAAAAGCTAGCGGAAACCTTGCAAATGCATTGCATCGTTCAAAATAACTGTATTTCAGTACAACGCTACCTAAATTTATTAAAACTGACCCAACTAAATTTGGGAAATGAGTGCAAAAAACCATTGTCACAAATTAATGCTAATGGCAAGATTATAAATGAACAAAAACTCATTGCCGCACACTTTAACTCATACTTCAACAGTGTGTTTCAGTGTCAATTGCTGGCGTTCCCGCTTCCCCATTTGACGTCACGGCAGTTACAAGTTCTTCAAGTTCTGCAGGTTTTATTAGTTACTCCGGACTACTTTCAATGCTACTCAGTTTAAAAACTAAAACTTGCCCCAGGCCCGACAATATTCGAAATATTTTTCTTCGCCGATATGCTGTACCTCTTGAAATGTTGCTTGCCGTTATATTCAATGCTTCCATGTTCAAGTTTGCCGAAAGACTGAACAACGGCCCGTGTGGGTCCCATTTTTATAAAAAAGGTGATCGTCTTCGTTTAAATTACTATCGTTCTATTTCACTAATATTATCTTGCTTTAAATAAGTGAACATGTTATTCCAAAAGCCTTCAATGAGTTTTTTTGATGACGAAAAAATTTTGACCAGCTTACAACCTGGTTTTAGAAGGTTATATTCTACAGTCACACAACTATTCACTGTCATTTGTAGTATTGCTTTTGCTATGGGCAATAATAATCAAATCGACTTGATTTTTTAAATTTTAGCAAAGCTTTCGACAAGGTGACTCCAAGCTAGTAATCAAACTAAGAAAATATAATATTTCTGAATTGCTTGTTTCTTAGATAACTGAATATATAGAAAATTGCGAGCTGTTTGTCGATAGGTGGGCACCACTCAGCCTGTCTGCCAGTCACTTCTAGAGTACCACAGGGAAGTGCACTGGGTCCTTTGTTATTTCTCCTTTACGTCAATGACATTGTGGGTAACCGGGTGTGCGCAAATGCAGACGAATGACAGCAGAAAAGAATAGACAGAGACAAGCGCAAACTTTCAACTAAATTTAATTATTCTTCATCCTCCATATATATAGTCACATGAAACATTATCAACCGGTCACAAGGTCAGAACCAAATTTTTTCAGCAGGCCACGCGAAAAATCACGCTCGTTGACAAATGGACGCATTTTATATATTTCAATATTATTATTTGATCGCGAGCGTGATTTTTGCGCGGCCTGCTATAAGATGTTTGGTTCTGACCTTGTGAGCGGTTGATTATATGTGGCTATATATATGGAGGTTGACGAATAATTAAATTAGGTTGAAAGTTTGCACTTGTCCCTGTCTATTCTTTTCTGTTGTCGTTCGTCGGTATTTGCGCACACCCGGTTACCCAGAATTGTGAAACAACTCACCCAGCTACATGTTTTGATGACTTGTTGATGCTGTTGTACCAAACGTTCAAGCAAGTCTATTCGCGGATAAGTGTGTATTCTTTAACAAAATCACGCGCAGTAGTGACCAAGATGACTTAAACGAAAGCGTCAGTCGCATTTTCCTATGGTGCTCTCATTGGGAAATGATCTTGAATGCACAAGAAAGCGTTCTTTTACCAATTTCTTGAGAGAAAATGCCGCTTTACTATAAATATATCTTGGGCTTCTTTCCACTTAAAGAAGTCACTAACTATAAATACTTAGGTATGACAATTTGCAATAATCTTTCCTGGAACCTTCGTGTTCAAAACATATCTTCTTGTGCCTTCAGAAAACTATGCTATATTAAATGAAACTTAAACATGCTCCGGTATCTGCTAAACTTCTTGCGTATTATTACTTAATTCGTCCGGAGCTCGAGTACGCCTGCGTTGCATGGTACCCCTACGCACAGTGTAACATAAAGAACCTTGAACGAATCCAAAGACAGGCTATCTAATTTGTTTTCAATAGGTTTTTAACTTTCGACTCACCAGCTGAACTGATGCAGTCGAATGATATCCCCAGTCTAGAATCGCGTCGAAAAAACTGCGGCATGACTTTCTGTCACAGCTAATTAATAATTAACTTGCACACGATCCAGCAGAACATTTGAGTCGACTATCGGCTCAAATATTTGAATAGTGGCTCAAAAATGTGATGCAGTTTGTGAGTGAAATATATGAGCTGTGTTTCGCATGGAAAATTTTTGCGAAAACCATGTTGTGCTGGTGTAAAAAAAAGAATTCCATTCAAGGAAGTTAATGAGGTTCGTGAAAATGACATGTTCTAATAATTTACAGGAAGTACTTGTTAACGAAATAGGGCGATAACTTTTCGGAGATTGTTTATTGCCTGACTTAAAGATTGGGACCACCCTCCCGATTTTCCATTGTGTAGGAATGGCTGATTTATCTAAGGACTGTTGAAAGATTTATGTTAGTATCACTGAACTGTAAGTAACGGTGCTTTTCAGAAATTTGGTACCAATATTGTCATGGCCAGGGGATGAGTGAATGGGCAAGTTATCTATGAGTTTAGCGATACCGGAATGTTCAATGGAAATTGGTGGCATGGCAATATTGTGATGTACAGGTGAAGGCAATCTTTATTAGGCCCAGAAGACACGGTGAAGTGACCACACCCAAGGCACAGAACTCAGGCAAGCCAAATCCCCACAGCAGATGAAGATGACGACCACTCATGATGATAATATTGCCACGTTCCATTTCACAAGTTTTTGTTATCGTTCCGAAACACCACACGATTCTCGGCGCAAACCGCGCCTGCAGGTTTCGAGAAGGTTCCGGACTGTAGTAGATCATTTCGATAAGATCACGCCCACTGTGCAAACGGTACAGATTGTTCTGGAACCTACGCCACCGCGAGCGATAACGCTAGAACATTCGACGGCAAGGGTATAAATGCCGACGCGCTTCGCCGCTTGTCAGTTGTTGATCGAAGACCGACGCTGCGTTCGCCGCTATCAGTCCGAGACTGCTACCTGTGCAAGACTGCTGCTGTAATAAGACTTTCCCTTTACTGGGCACAGGTTCGCCCAAATAAACAGTTAAATCCCAACACGAAGTTTCCTGTCTTCGGCCACGTCACGACCCCGTGACAATATGTGTAAAGATAGTAGATGTGCTTAATGAATGCCTAAACTACCCCCCCCCCCACACACACTTGAAAGCCGTCATCCTGACCGTTGTTCTTGGCCGCAGTTTAAAGCGAAGAGAAACGCCGTATGAAAGGCTTCACGCAAAATACGTGGACTATTTCTGCTGCCCTGTAGCGGCGGTCTGTCGTAAGAAGAATGGGTGCCACGCGACAATTCACAGGAGACGTTTGGACCAAGACATTGTAGGGGCCAATAAAACGTAATTGGAAATTCTCGCACAGGCCGGGAGTGCGAATGGGTGTAAGAAGAAGGACTATGTCACCAGGGCTGAAGGACACGGCCCAATGAAAGGCATCATACTCAATCTTGCGATCCTGCCGCTTGGCTTCAGTGTTGACGCGAGCCAGTTGGCGGCAATAAAGTAGACGAGACACGTATTCTTCACTTGAAGATGAACGTGGTTTGACAGGCGCAGAGAAGAACGAAACATCGAGGAAAGAAGAGGGGAAGCGACTGTGGATTAGGTATAACAGCGAGTAACCGGTTGTGCGCTGTACAGAGGTATTATACGCAAAACTGACAAATGGCAAAATGGTGTCCCAGCTTCTGTGGTCGGGTTCGATATACATCGCTATCATATCTGACAATGTACGATTGAAGCGCTCTGTCAGGCCGTTCGTCTGAGGATGGTAACTGGCGCTTGTTTTGTATGTAGTGCAGGATGCCTTGAGCACTTCTTCGACGAGTTCTGAAACGAATACTCTTCCACGGTCGCTCAGGATTACACGAGGAGCTTCGTGACGAAGGATTGTTGCTCGAAGGATGAAGTCAGCCACTTCCGAAGCTGATGCAGAAGGCACGGGAGCTGTTTTGACGTAGCGGGTCAGGTGGTCGACAGCTGTAACTATCCATCGATTGTCCATGACAGTCATAGGAAGCAGACCGTACAGGTCAGCGCCAACTACCTCAAATGATTGAAGGGGACACGGGAGTGGTTGTGATTGTCCACTTCGAGTTGATGTAGGTAGCTTGCGACGCTGACAAAGGGTGCATGAGGTAACGTACTTCACGATACTGGGGGAAAATCCCGGCCAGTAGTAGTGACATCTTATGCGGTCGTACGTTTCTGGAAGCCCATGTGTCCAGCAGACATGTCGTCGTAATATGTCTTGAGGAGTTGAGCCCGAAGAGAGCGAGGTAGAACGGGCACCCAGCGTTGACCATCAGGGTGGTAGATATGACGGTACAGGACGTGGTTGTTGAGCTTTAGTTGCGTCAGCTGTCGGCGAAGACGGCGTTAGGGGGCCGGCAAGTCCCGTCAAGACGGTCCATGATGCGGCGACAGTAAGGGTCAGCACGTTGGTGAGATAAGAACAAACCACACTCGCTTGGAGAAGCTGGGTCCAAAGTAGTTAATGACCAAACATGTAGGGAAGAGACGGCCGAAAGCTTCTCGTGTGCGGCAGTGGCGGGTTTGTTAAACGGCTCCGAAGAGAGCAGGCAACGCGAAAGTGCGTCGCCGTCTTGATTCTTGTTTCCCGATTTGAATGTGATAGTGAAGTCGTATTCTTGTAAGCGAAGAATCCAGCGACCAAGGTGGCCGGACAAGTTCTTGATTGACGAGAGCCAGCACAAGGCGTGATGGTCCGTAACCACAGTAAAGTGGCGGCCGTGGAGATAAGGTCAAAACTTTTGTATCGACCATACGATCGCTAGGCACTCCTGTTCGGTGATGGTATAATTCTTTTCAGCAGGGGTCGGTGCACGGCTCGCGTATGCGACGACTTACTCACGTGAAGATTTGTCTCGCTGTAGGAGAATTCCACCCATGGCTCGACCACTGGCGTCTGTATGCAGGAGCGTAGGCGCGGTTTCGTCGAAATGACAGAGGACTGGTTCGGATGTGAGTGCACAGTTGGGCAAACGCCGCTTCACATTCAGGAGACCACACAAAGGCGACGCCTGATCCGAGCAATTTGTGCAATGGTGAAGCTATTGAGGCGAAGTCTCGAATTAATCGGCGAAAATAAGAAGCGTGGCCAAGGAAACTGCGCAAATCTTTGGCTTTTTCAGGATGCGGGAAGTGTTGGACAGCGGAAATCTTGTCAGGATTGGGGCGAATACCGTCCTTGCTTACGATATGGCCTAACACTTTAATCGTCTTGCTCGCACGGCACTTTTTGGTGTTCAGCTGAAGGCCTGCGTTTGCAAGGCACGTAGGAACTTCGTCCAGTCGTTGCAAGTGCTGAGGGAAGGTTGACGAGAAAATAACGATATCGTTTAAATAGCACAAGCAAGTCTTCCACTTCAAGCCTCGTAAAACTGTGTCGATCACCACTCGAATGTTGCTGGAGCATTGCAAAAGCGGAACGGCATGACGTTGAATTCATACAGCACATTTGGTGTTGAAAACGCTGTCTTTTCTTTGTCATCCTCGTGCATGGGTATTTGCCAGTAACCTGAACGCAGGTCTAGGCTTGAGAAGTACTCAGCACCTTGCAGTGAATCCAAAGCATCTTCTATGCGCGGCATGGGGTAAACATCCTTGTTGGTAATCTTATTAAGTGCTCTGTAGTTCACGCAAAATCGCACGGAGCCATCTTTTTTCCCTACTAAAACAACAGGGGATGACCAAGGACTCGCGGAGGGACGTGTAATGTTCCGTTGCAGCATATCGGCTACATTTCGTTCAATGATCTCACGCTCGGATGAAGAGACGCAATATGGTCGACGGCGTACGATGGAAGTGCCATCGGTCTGGATACGATGCCTAATAATGGACGTCTGTCCCAGAGAGGAGAATAGGGCATCAAACAATTTCCTATGCTTTTGTAGCAAGGCAAGCAAGTCATCTGTCTGGGAAGAGGTCAGTTCTGGACTAATAGTCGCAGCAAGAACAGAAATGCTTGATGAACGTCCAATAGAAGGAAGGTCAGAACACGCTGGCATAAGAGGGACAACAGAGACAAGTTGAGATTCAGAAACGCAAGCCATTGTGGTGCCTTTAGGAATGAGAATTTTCTCAGAAGTCTGGTTTGTAGCGTAGAGAAGTCCGGAGCCATTGTGGAATCGCGCTAGACCTGAAGCAAGGGCTATGTCTTGCGAGACAGCGTGCAGATGGTCGGACAAACACGTCACCAGAGTCAATCACAATAGAAGTGATGGCAACTATCCGCTGATGACCAGGTGGTAGCTCGGTATCTTCAGCAGCGAGCAAGCGAACGGGCTTGTCATCCGCATACAGGGCATAGTCAGTTTCCATCATATGAACAACATTTTCTCGACAGCAGATGGAAGCGTTCACCGTAGACAGAAAATCCCAGCCTAATATAATCTGGTGGGCACACGAATTCAGCACAGCAAATTGTACAAAATGAAGAATACCAGCTATGAAAACTCGAGCGGTGCACATAGCGGCAGGTCTGATGGCGTCCCCTTGAGCAGCGTGCAGTGTAGGTCCATCATAAATGTAGGTGACATTTCGCAGACGTGAGCACAAAGAACGATCAATCACACACAAACAAGCACCAGTGTCTCTTAAAGCGTCCACGTACACACCTTCTATTAAAGCAGATATCGTATTATATGGACGCACTGGAGGAATTTCTGTCTTTTCGTTCGATGCAGCTTTTCCTCCAAAAGCTGCAGAGGTTAGTTTTCCGGGCGTTGGTTGGTGAATTGCGAGACAGGTCGCAATGGAGACGCGAAACGGCGTAGGGGTGAGGGTGAGCAGCGTCTAGTAGAGCGGTAGGAACTGGTTGGCTCAGATGTCGCAGTTGGAGTTGGTGAGCGGCGTAGTGGCGGATCATAAGGACGATGTTGGAAAGCGTACCAGCTTGTCCCATCATCTCGTCCGTAGGTGTCGAGTCCACGACGCTCGTCCTGCTGACGCTTCCGACTGACGCCTGCAATGTGGCCCCGATAGCCGCAGTAATAACAGATCGGACAATGTGGCCGCCATGGTGGGCGAAATGGCTGGCTAGTCACACTCGGAGGCAACGAAGCCAGCGGGACAGGCATCGAGTGTGCGGGCATCGGTTGTACCACAGGTGGTGAGCCAGCGAGGACTTGTGCGTACGTCGGCTGGAGTCGAGGTACTGGAGAGTCTACATACGCTGGCCAGGTCATGGACGCCAACTCCTCTTTGATAACATCCCGCAAAACAGTGTTGGAGGGGGGAGGTGGACTCGGTGTCATTGAGAGGCCGAAAGATTGCAGCTCTTCCCGTATAATCGCCCGGATCATGGCACGCAATGAGGCATCAGTCGTGGTAGTGTTTTTAGAGCTATCCGGCGGTAACCGTTGGGATTCAAGTTCCTCTAGGCCTTGGCACGTGGCAACAACGTAAGCGACTGTAGTCGGGTTTTGAATGACCAAGGCATTGAACGCGACCGTGCCTATCTCTTTCAATAGATGACGAACTCTCTCTGATTCAGGCATGGACGTGCTGAAACGGTGACAGAGAGCAAGCACACCCTCTATGTACGATGTGTAAGACTCACCGCATTGTTGCTTGCGAGAATTCAGTGTCTTCTTCGCGAGAGCTGAACGAACCATCGGGTGCCAAAAATTTGGCGAAGCTGTTGCTTGAAACGTGTCCAGTCCGTAATGTCCGTTTCATGATTGAAAAACCATGTTTTCGCTACGCCTGTGAGATAGAAAGAAACACGGCGAAGCTTGGTAGGATCATCCCAGTTGTTAGTGGAACTCGCTCGATTGAACTGGTCCAATCAATCCTCCACATCTTCCCCTCGAAGTCCGGTGAACGTGGGTGACTCACGCTGGTGCGCGGTGATAATCCACGATGGATAGGCCGTGGTAGCCGGGGCCGTGGAGGTAGACGCAGAAGCACCGGTTGGTTCGTCCTGAGGCGTTACCGGACACCTGGCACAAACGACGACCTGAGCGCAGCTCCAGGAGGCAGATCGGGCTGGGAGAGGACGGAAGATCGTAGAGCACACTCCACCACTTGTGATGTAACGGTGAAGGCAACCTTTATTAGGCCCAGAAGACACGATGAAGCGACCACGCCCAAGGCACAAAACTCAGACAAGCCAAGTCCCCACAGCAGAAGAAGACGACCCCTCACGATGATGAATATGTGTAAAGATAGATGATGTGCTTATTGAATGCCTACAATATAATTGAAGTTTTGCCCATGGGGTTGGATGACGTTAACAACTCGAGAAAAGTTGTTTTTAAAAGTGTCATTAAGTAGATCGGCGCACATGTCAGTAGGAACTGGATTGTCAAAATCATCTACTAGAACTATGGTGTTATGTGGTAAAGGGTTAATTAAGCGCCAAAATTTACGTACATTATTTGCAATTATATCTGGGAGAGTTCGAGAAAGGAAATGTAATTTAGAGGATTTTAAGGCGGCAAGATAAGCGTTGTGCGCTGCTTTGTAAATCGCCCAATGTTCTTCAGAAGGTGCTAGTTTTGCTGATCTGTAAAGTCATTTTTTACGGTTAGATAGGCGTTTGATGTAGGTGTTGTACCATGTTGCCTGGTGATTAGAAATGATGGTTCGGTTAGGAATGTATTTCTTAGTAAGTTCGTCTACTTTTGCAGCGAAAATATCCCGGTTAGATTGGACAGAGCGATCACTGAACTAGATAAAAAAGGAAGCAACGAAGTTCTATAGTTCGTCATTAATGGCATCGAAATTTTCATTACTGTAATCGACTATAAGTTTTTCACTTTGGTTCATTTTGGGGGTTGCATTTTAAGGTGAAAAGCAAGCATAGAATGATCACTGATACAAGGCATATAAGTGATTTCAGAGGCTAGATCAGGCGAGTTGGTCAAGATAAGGTCAAGGGTACTTGAAGTGGTACTGGTTATTCTTGTAGGTTGGGTCACCAGTTGACACAGGCCAAAAACAGAACACATATTGACGCGCGTATGTGCCAGTGGTGAGGACAACGAAGGAGCACGAGTGTCTTTGGCCGAGGGTAAAAGACGAAGAAGTTGTTGCAGTCTGTTTCCTGCGATCGATAAATCGTATTTGTTTGAGGCGCTTTGTGTGCTCGTCAATCTCGCGTCGTCACACTGGTGGAGGTGCTGGGTACGTCTTCAGGCTTGGCACCCCTTCGCGGACCCGACATTCAAGCCCGGAATCACTACCACCCGTCAACACACCAGTCCACCGTTCCAGCCGCCGTCTGCGAGGCCTAGCTCCCGAGCTCAATCCCTTTCCAGAAGCTGCTAGCAATCGCTTGCCTCCTTCAACCACCATGGCCACTGTGGCTACATCGCACATGACACTTCAAAATCCCATGATTTCTGACTGCTTTCATGGTGAGACCTATGAAGATGCACAAGACTGGCTGGACCAGTTCGAACGCTGCGCGAAGTACAACCAGTAGGCCACCCCAGAAGACAAGCTCGCGAATGTTTACTTCTGCCTGAAAGACAACGCCCAGACGTGGTACATTAACAGGGAAAGAAGCATGGCTACGTGGGATGACTTCCGCAACCAGCTGATTGACAACTTTAGTAGTCTTGACAGAAAGGAGAATGCGCAACGTCTCTTGGAAGCTCGAATTCTAAAACCAAACGAGAGCGTCGCTATGTTCGCCGAGGACATGACCCGGCTTTTCGGCAGGGCGGATCCCGAGATGCCGGAAGACAGGAAGCTCCGGTATCTAATTCGAGGCGTGAAGGAGCAACTGTTTGCTGGGCTTGTGAGAAATCCGCCAACAACAATAGCTGAGTTCACGAAAGAAGCCACAGCTATTGAACGGGCCCTACAGCAACGGTACCGCCAGCAGAACCCGGTCAACGTTGGAGCGAGTAGCCCTGTCACGACTGCGGCAAGCCTCTGCGACAACGACAGGCCTCTGCGGGAAGTCATCCGGGAGATTTTGAGGGAGGAGCTTCGGCAGCTTGGTTTAATTCCAGCAACTGAACCGACGCCGGCATTGTCTTTTCTCGCTGATGTTGTCCGGGATGAGGTCCGCCATGCTCTCTCTTCATCCGGCTATAATGGTGTGCGACGACATTTTACTTATGCTGATGCAGTCCGACGCCCCGTCGTCGCTCCTTCAGCACAGCAGACCTCAATGACTGGACCACCACCAACCCTGCAAACACAGCCACTGTCAGCACCGACCACTTTCGCAACCTCACCGATTCCTCCGACAAGACGAATGCCGTATAACCAACATGCCCCACAACGTCGCCCCACAACGTGGCCCAATAGTGAGTCTCCACTTACCTACCAGCGTCGGAAAACCGATTTGTGTCGTACCGCTGACCGTCGACCGGTATGCTTTCATTGCGGCGAAGCTGGGCACGTCTACAGAGTTAGCCGTTATCGCGACGCTCAGTACTCGAGATTTCCTCGCTACCCTGATTACGTTGCGTACGACGATCAACGCATGTACAACTACGCCCATGTGAACACACCACCGCAGAATCCAGTAATGCCCAGATCACGTTCTCCATCTCCTGCGCGGCCCAGTTCACCTAATCGTCGCAGTTTTGCCGACGTCACCACGGGCAGGTCCCCTAGCCCGCGACGGGGAAACTAGACGCAGCGACCTCGGGGGGTGGGGTTGCCAATATTCGAAATTCTGAACAGCCCCCATTGCAGACAAGTGACAGCTCGAAGCCATGGATACTGAAGAAGACGACAGCAACGACTAATTCGACGAATGAGACAACTGCCGACGTAACCGACGTTATCAGCGCTGACCTCGTCGTTCACATTGACGGCCACCAAGTGACGGCACTTGTGGACACTGGCTCCCACTTTTCTATAATAAGCCTACAGCAAGCCGAAAGATTCAGGAAGGTGAAAATGCCATGGCAGGGACCCAGTAAAGAACTGCAGGAGGTCAGTTGATGACACCGGTTGGAAAGTGCACGGCCCGACTCTTCATTGCTGGTTCCACCTTTGTCGCCACCCTCATCATTCTCCACGAGTGCTGTGAACAGCTCATATTGGGAATGGATTTCTTGCGCGAATACGGGGCTGTGATTGACATCCGTGACAGAAGCGTAACGTTCACTGTAAGCTCGGAGACTGCTACAGATGAGGAACACCAGCCACCTCACTTCCGTATTGCCGATGACGACGTCATACTGCCGCCACGAAGTTGTTCTCTCGTATCCGTGCACTGTGACAAATTACGAAATGGTACTGGCGTCGCTGAACACATCAAGGAGCTCGCATTCACTAGCGGCATTTCTGTTGCCAGGGCTGTCATCACTGTTATTGATGGATGCGCTGAACTGCTATTGACAAATTTCAGCAGAGAACGCCGACACATAGGTAAAGGCACGGCTATTGCCTATTTTGACGAACTCTCACAAACAAAAGATTGTCATTTAGTGGAGGAAGCAGCAGCGTCTACTATCACTACACCGACACCTGTAGACGTTGGTCCAATGTTATCTCCCATAGAGCGAGACTGCCTTCTCACGCTGATCAAAAAGTTCCACGGCTGCTTCTCATCCACATCAAGAGTTGGTCAAACAGCACTGACGAAACACCGCATCATCACGGATTCCGATGCCAGACCCATTCGGCTAAATCCTTATCGAGTCGCCCCAAAAGAGCGTGAGGTAATTCGAAAACCGGTGAAAACGATGCTAGAAGATGGTGTTATTCGGCCGTCTAACAGTCCTTGGGCATCACCTAAAGTACTCGTCAAAAAGAAGGATGGTAGCTTGCCTTTCTGCGTCGACTACCGTAAGCTTAGTCAGATCACAAAGAAGGACGTCTACCCTCTGCCGCGTATTGATGATTCATTGGATAGACTACAAAACGCACGCTACTTTTCGTCTATGGACTTAAAAAGCGGCTACTGGCAAATTGAAGTGGATGAGAGAGATCGTGAGAAGACCGCCTTTGTTACGCCCGACGGACTTTATGAATTTCAGGTTCTTCCTTTCGGTTTGTGTTCGGCGCCAGCAACATTCCAGCGTCTCATGGACACGGTTCTGTCGGGACTTAAGTGGCAAACCTGCTTGGTGTACCTCGATGACGTGATTGTCTTTTCGGCGACTTTCGAGGAACACTTACGAAGGCTCGAAGCAGTTTTTGAAGCAATACGCTTGACCGGTCTTACTCTAAAACCAGAAAAGTGCCACTTCAGCTTCCACGAACTTCGATTTCTCGGTCACGTCGTGAGCAGCCAAGGGATCCGACCCGACCCGGATAAAATTGCCGCCATGGCAAACTTCCCGACACCATCAGACAAAAAATCAGTGCGACGTTTTTTAGGTCTCTGTGCCTACTACAGGCGGTTTATTGCTAATTTTTGGCGCATCGCATGGCCATTGACACAGCTTACTCGGGAAGATACCTCCTTCAGATGGGGCGAAGACCAACAGCAGGCATTTCACGAGCTTCGTCAGCGAATGCAAACACCCATCGTGCTGGCCCACTTCGATGAAGACGCACCGACAATACTTCATACAGACGCTAGTAATGTGGGTCTTGGAGCAGTGCTCGTACAGTCGAAGGACAACAATGAAAACGTGATCGCCTATGCCGGCAGGACGCTGTCTCGAGCTGAAGCTAATTACACTACGGCGGAAAAAGAATGTCTTGCAATTGTATAGGCAGTCCTGAAGTTTCGTCCTTATTTGTACGGCCGCCCATCACCGTTATCAGCGATCACCACTCTCTCTGTTGGTTAGTCAACTTGATGATCCGTCTGGCCGCCTTGCACGATGGAGTCTTCGGTTCCAAGAATTTGACTTCACTGTTGCCTACAAGTCGGGAAAACGACACACCGATGCCGACTGTCTTTCTCGGTCTCCTGTTGAGACGGCATCCCCGGACAACGACGATGACGACACGGCCTTTCTCGGAATTGTGGACACTGCCACCTTTTCTCAACAGCAGCGTGGCGATGCTGAGCTGCTACCGCTTATAGATTTACTACAAGGGCGAGCGAATAGCGTTCCGAAGTTATTTGCGAGAGGGCTGCCGTCATACTGCTTGCGAAATGACGTTCTTTATAAGAGGAACTTTTCACCCACCGGCAGCAGCTACTTGCTTGTCGTTCCTTCTTCGCTTTGCCGTGAGGTACTGCAAGCCTGTCACGACGAACCTACTGCTGGTCACTTAGGTTACGCAAGAACATTGGCGAGGATAAGGCAGAACTATTAGTGGCCAAGACTTGCCGAAGGTGTCAAAACTTACGTGCAGGCATGTCTAGATTGCCAGCGCCGCAAGCCACCATCCATCAAACCAGCTGGCCTGCTGCAGCCTGTTCAAGTGCCGGCGACACCGTTTGCACAAATTGGCATGGATTTTCTGGGCCCCTTCCCAAAGTCTGCCACTAGAAACAGGTGGATAATCGTCGCCACGGATTACCTGACCCGATACGCGGAGACAGGCGCTCTGCCACGGGCAACGGCAGCTGAAGCGGCGCAATTTTTCATCGAAGCCATCGTCTTCAGACACGGTGCCCCCGCAATAGTAATCACCGACAGAGGTACTGCGTTCATGGCCGAGCTTTTGAACACCATTTTCCGACTAAGTGGTACAGCTCACAGGAAGACAACGGCGTATCATCCCCAGACCAACGGGCTCACCGAACGCCTCAACAAGACCCTGGCTGACATGATAAGCATGTACGTAGATGTAGAGCACAAGAACTGGGACATCATTTTGCCCTACGTCACGTTCGCCTACAACACAGCTCGTCAAGAGACCACTCGGAAGACACCCTTTAGTCTCCTCTACGGACGCGAGGTTACAACAACGTTAGACGCAATGCTCCCTCATGAAAATGATGGCAATGAGACAGACGCCCAAGAGTTTACCCAGCTAGCAGAAGAAGCCAGACAACTTGCCACGTTGCGAATCACCTAACAGCAAGACGACGATGCCAAGTATTACAACCTCTGGCACAGACCCGTCATATACAACGTGGATGACAAAGTATGGGTCTGGACACCTGTTCGTCAGCGTGGGCTTTCCGAAAAGCTGTTGCGAAGATACTTCGGACCCTACAAGGTTCTGCGACGCATTAGTGACGTCAGCTACGAGGTTGTTCCGGACGGCGTGCAGTGTTCAAAACGGCGCAGACATTCACCAGAAATTGTCCACGTACTTCGGATGAAGCCTCACTTTCAGTGACTAACTGTGCAGTTTTGGTTTCGCCTTGCTTCTCAAACGTTTAACATCGGGACGATGTTTTTTTAAAGGGGGAGTAATGACGCGCGTATGTGCCAGTGTTGAGGACAACGAAGGAGCGCGAGTGTCTTTGGCCGAGGGTAAAAGACGAAGAAGTCGTTGCAGTCTGTTTCCTGCGATCGCTATATCGTATTGTTTAAGGCGCTTTGTGTGCTCGTCAATCTCGCGTCGTCACAATATCTACGAAATCCTTGGCTTGTGCTGAAAAAGGTGATAAGCTCGGTGGATCAGTGTTCCAATTTAAGTTGGGCAGGTTAAAATCGCGTAGTAGAAACAGAGGCATGAAAAGAAAGCGCGAAGCGACCATGTTTATGGAATCGTGGGGTTCACTTATGAACGTTTCCGAATATGAAGGCGACCGATAGCATACCCCTAGAATGATTTTTAAGTGATGAATTGTTAGCTGAACCCATACTATTTCAATGTCCTGATTAATCTGTATACATGACGATGGAAGGCATTTCGATATAGCTAAGAGTACGCCTTCCCCTCGGTGCAGTGTACGATCACAGCGATAAATAGTAAAGTCTTGCGCATTATCAAACAATTCAATGTCATGCGTATTTGGAGAAAGCGACGTTTCAGTAAGTGCAATCACGTGAGCGCCGCACGAATCTATCGCGGATGATAAGGAGTCAGACTTGTTAGCAATGCTTCTTGTGTTTGAATAAAGGAAGGATAGCTTCGCTTTAGAAGCGAAAAAAGACCGTATCCCCTCTTGCTTCCCTATTGTGAACTGTTTGTAGGTTGAAGTCGAGCGTGGCCTGCATAAGAAGCTTGTGATTGCGATTCTTCGACGATGCCAAGGTTAGTATTGTAGATATAACACTTGCTGGTACCTAGCATCTTATTGTAGCGAAGTTTAAAGGATGCAGCATTAGGCTGATTGTTACGAAATTCAGTTAGCTTTTTGCGGGCGAGGCGGGTGGTTGCTGAAAAATCTTCCGATACACCGATGTTTGTTTGTTTTAATTGGCCTCGAAGCGAAAAAGGTTGCTCGTTAGATTTGAAGTCGGTAAGCTTGACAATTATCGGGCGGCACTTGGTAGGAGAAAAGGAACCTAGCCTGTGTGCCCTCTCAATCGTGCTGCCTGTGAAGGTACTTAAAACTGACTTTATTTTAGAGGTTAGTTTGGCTTCTGTCTCCTGCCATGTTTCTTTGCAATCGGGAAAACCATAGAAGAGAAGATTGTTTCGCCGTGAGCGATCTTCCAAGTCATCAAGTCGTTTCTGGAGTGAAAAATTGCGTGCTTCGAGGTTGTTGACCGAAGCATGCACTTGAGATAGCTCTTCATTAACTTTCTCGAGGATTTCCGATTTTTGCTCGAGGTCGTCGAGGCGCTTTTGTACGGCGATAATCTTTGCCTCTATGTTCTTCTGGCCACATTTAATTGACTTCATATCAGCTGCTAATTCGTTCTGAACCTTTGCACTTTGTAATGATCTTGTATGAATATCCTTGATCAATTTAAAAAGAACAGACATTTGCTCAGTTGGGTTTTCAGGCAGAGATTCGATATTTAATAGACTTTCTGAGCGCGTAGTTGGTCCCAGATTTGTTTCAATGTCACCAGAGCTTAATAAAAGCAATACCACTGAAAAACAGTCTAATACAATTTCACATAATATTTGTGGACACGGGAACACTAGCAGAAAGGCGTCATCTAATTTCCTAGCAAATAGCGGTAATGGTTTACACACCTGCATGTTGAACAGTAGGTTAGGAAAACTTGATTTGATGCTGTTCCCGTGTCCACTGAAGGAAGCTCGGTGAAAGCAGCAGCTTAAGTTCTTTTCTGGGCATGATGTCAGGGTCGATGCGGTTGGCAGACCGTATTCCACAGCCGAAGAAAGCTTTGCCGGCAAGTGCACATGCCCGGGGTCGATGCCGGACGAAAGCACTATCGGCACTATCGGCGCCGCAGGGGCGGTTATCGGGCTGGCAAAGGCAACCGCTGACCATGACAGCAGGAGTAATGGGAATTCCTGCATGTTGAACAGTAGATTAGGAAAATTTAATGTGATGCTGTTCCCGTGTCCACTCTATTGGCATGCTCCCTCAGTCTGTCATTAGTGGAACGCCCCGTTTGACCGATATAGAACTTCCCGCAGCCCAAGGGAGTCCCATATACCACGCCTTAGGCACAGCGCCTAAAAAGTCTTGTGTGCTGCTTCTGGCAGCCCCTTTGCTCATCGCATGTGAAACGTGGGCACAAGTAGGCAAGTTTGTTGGGAGCTCAAAAAACAACCGGAACACCATAACGGGAAGCCACCTACTTGAGTTTATGGCTCACACGGTGTATATACGGGACCACCTCAGGCTTAACCCGCTCTCTCTCCTTCGGGCGCGCATTGGGTCACGGGTAGCACCGATTTTATGGGACGTCTTTTTATCATCCTTTGACCACGCACTACAAAGTGTTTTCACTTCATCTCATCCACGTGTTCTTAAAGTATTTAGATATGTAGATGATTTTTTAGTTGTTATTGACAATAGATGCCCTTTTCCTTTTCCAGTGATGGTTGAGCAGGTTTTAGATGTTTTTAGAGCAAATGCTAAAGGGCTCACGTTTACTAATGAACTTCCGGAAGATAGCTCCTTGCAGTTTTTGGACCTTAACCTGACAATTTCAGCTGGTCACGTATGATGTGCGTACCTCCCTCGGAGTAAGAAGGAGTTGTTATTTACGATTCAGCGCATTCAAAGACTGTGAAGCGCGGAATCGGTCTACCTTGCTTAGAGTTGGCACTACGCAGATCGTGTGAGCATGTTATGCAAGCTAGGTTTATGCATCAACTTCTAAGGCTTTCCAAGGCCAGCTACCCTCAGTCCGTAGTTAGTTCCGTGGTGGAATCCTTGCTGCAGAGGGTGAAAGTCTAAGTGTCGAATGCAAATGCGCGCCCGAAGGAGAGAGAGCGGGTTAAGCCTGAGGTGGTCCCGTATATACACCGTTTGAGCAATAACCTCAAGAAGGTGGCTTCCCGTTATGGTGTTCCGGTTGTTTTTTCAGCTCCCAACAAACTTGCTCAATTGTGCCCACGTATCACATGCGATGAGCAAAGGGGCTGTTAGTAGCAGCACACAAGACTTTTTAGGCGCTGTGCACAAGGCGTGGTACATGGGACACCCCTGGGCTGTGGGAAGTTCTATATCGGTCAAACGGGGCGTTGCAATAATGACAGACTGAGGGAGCATGCCAATAGTTTAGGCAAAAGTGAGCATGCGCATCTTCCAGCGCACTGTAAAGCCTCCGGATGTGTGCCATTGGTTGAAAGGACGGTGATTCTTGGTAGGAGCAAAAAACAAACAGCTAGAAAGCTCCTGGAAGCCTATTACATCAAAAAGAAAGGGCCCGATTGTATCAGTGGTACATCTATTGTGTTTTACGCAACAGAAATGCCTTTTTTATAACATAGTGCCTTGTTCATGACGCTGTGCGATGTTCGTTGGTTGTGCACGCATGCGCGGTTTTGTCTACTTTCCAGTGCGTTTCCTAGACGGTCATTAAACAGTTGGTAGTTAACGCTGTTCTGTCTTCTCTCCTGCTCTTCCTGCTTCACGTTATGTTTTTTGCGCCTCAGTCTTCTGCACCAACTCTGCAGGTATACTTCGCTGCCAGTTCTCTCGCTCCCACTCGGTGAATCCTTGTCACACAGCATAACTACCTGTGTTAGCAGAATTCGTTCTTTGCTGCCCGAGGAGTCCACTGGACGAGGAGGTGTCGTTGTCCGGTTCATTCCGTAGTGTGGGTAACACATACTTCATGCGTGCCTCCCGTGGCAATGTGAGCAGGTGAGTTTAACGCGGCACGAACGTGCCTGATGGCCTCCGGACGTGCATCGATAGAAGCAGTTGTCCTTTGCCAGCATTCCTTTCTCGGAATCGGTGGTAAGGCTTGCGTCGCAAGCGTGGGTGTCATGTTTCTTCGACTCGCAGAAGAAACCCTCACTCCCTATGCTCATTGCGTTGTGTAGTACCAAAACGGTGCCGGTGCTGCCACCTCAAATTCTGAGTGCACGGTTATCCACCGGTCGGCCTTTGAAGTGCTTACACTGCTCCCGACTTTTTAGCTCAATACGTGTCAGTGGGTCCGGCAGCGGCATGATGTGCAGTCGCTACAGTGTCTTCTGCTTCATTTTGCAGATTGCCGCCAGTCTGGGAAACCACTATCTCCACTTGCATGCCCCTTCCAAAAGCCACCTTTGCAACGCGCCCTTCAAACGGCATGACGAAGCCTTCAATAACAGCACGTGCGCCAAATCATCGACTCTCTGGGACGTGCCCGCTGCCACGTGGTGCTCGCCCGTCGGCTGGTCCATGATCAGCTGGCCAAATTGCACACGGCGTGGGACGGCAGCGACCCCTACCTGGAGGCAAACGGACATAAAAGCATCATCGCCGACGCTCCCCTTCAGTGGGTCCGGCAGCGGCATGATGTGCAGTCACTACAGTGTCTTCTGCTTCATTTTGCAGGTAGGGAATCCGTACCGGTATAAATGCCATAGAAGTGACAACCGTTTTTTGCTGCTTCTGCCGGACCCTACCTGCGCATGGCTTTTGAGTGTTGTCACTAGTGTAAAAATTGTCTTGAGATTTCTGTTACTTTTGTCTGGTGACGTCGAGACCAATCCCGGCCCCGCATCCAAAACTGAACAAATGTTATTAGAATTGCTAGCTGGGCAAACACGTATTAGCAAAGATATATTAGCACTCACCACAAGGGTTGCAGCGTTCGAAGCCCGTCTAACAAAGTTGGAGTCTAGTGTCACTGATAACAACGATCTTGTGAAACGTGTGCCGGAAATGGAGATTAAAATGAACGATCTAACTAAAGCAGCGCAGACACTTGATCGCAAAAACGACGACTTGGAAAATCGATCACGACGAAATAACCTTATAATACATGGATTGCTGGAACCACATGATGAGAAACCCGAGCAGCTACTACCGTCGGTTGTGAACCTTATATCAACGAAGCTTGATATTGAATGTGACAACATCGAACGCTGTCATCGCCTCGGAACGCGCAGAAGCAACAGTCCAAGGCCAGTAATTATCAAGCTACTCGATTTTCGAACCAAATTCGAGATCTTAAGCAAGGCTAGCAAATTAAAAGGAACGGATATCTTCATCAACGAAGATTTTTCAGTCAGGGTTCGACGAATCCGCAAGGAACTATGGCAACACCCTGCTGACCTAAGAAAAGTAGCCAAAAAATTACGACTACAGTACGATCAGTTAGTAATTGACAGTGTTCGCTACGTCTGGGACAACGTCACAGTCAGTTATTGAAGCGTCTAGCAATCGTGTTCCCCGTAGCAATGAATGACTTTCCGGAAGCCAGCGTAAATTAGTGCTGCTGAACGTAAATGCTCGCAGTTTGGTGAATAAGACTGTAGATTTTAATTGGCTCATCCAAACTTACGCCCCATCACTAATTTGTGTTACTGAGACATGGTTAAATAATACTATTTCTGAGGCTGAATTCCTACCTCCGGGTTTCTCGGTGCTACGTAAAGACAGAAAGGACAGCCGCGGTGGCGGTGTCGCCATCTTCTTAAAGAATAGTTTGAAGTTCTATCCGTTACCCGACCTTCCCGAGTCAGAATCTTTATGGTGCAAAATCGGCGTTGGGGGGAAAATAACCGTATTAGGCGTAATATACCGGCCTCCTGGTACTGACCACGTTGTTTTTCCTGCTATTAGTGATTATATATTGAAAAACAGGCTTCACAAATTTAAACTGATTTTATGTGGTGATTTTAATGTACCGCATGTTGACTGGAATTTACTCTTACCCACTGGTTGCGATAAGGCACTCAGTGAAGCTTTAGTTGACCTTGTTGTGTCGTTTCATCTTACCCAAGTAGTTGATGTTTCTACGCGGGAAAATTCAATTTTAGACCTTGTATTCTTGAATGAGGCTGTACAGCAGAATGGACTTGAATGTGAAGCAGTGAATGGGGTATCTGACCACAAGGCAGTCTTTCTTAGCTTGAATGTTGCCTGTGAACCCAAACTTCCGACGTACAAAACGGTTCTGGATTTTACCCACGCGGACGACAATTCAATTCTTGCAGTTCTAGCAGCGTCTTTTGATGATTTCTTGTTCAATAGCAACCAATGTCATGTGGACTTGTTAGTTGATCAGTTTTATAAGATTGTTGAACACTGCATACACACATATGTCCCACAGAAGTGCCTAAAACGAAACCCTCGGCATCCTTGGCTAAACAGAGAAATTATTTTAGCTTACTCGGCGAATAAAGCGACTTCGAAGGCATCGTAACACTCTCCTAAATAACCAGCACTTATTGAACTCTCTGAAAACAGAGCTAAGAGAAAAAATGCATGCTGCCCGCAAATTCTACTATGAAAGTTCGTTAACAACCTTTATGAAAAACGACCCATCTAAATTCTGGAAAACTTTTAATCCTGCAGGCCCGACATCTTCCTTACTTATTGTGAACGAGCTGCCCTCTCCGGATTCTTTAACTATCTCGGAAGCGTTAATTGGTTATTTCAAATCAGTGTTTAGTACAGATGATGGCACCAGTCCCGCTTTCGGTCTTGACAGTACATTGCCTGCCTTCCCAGAACTACAGATTAGTTACGCAGGAGTTGTCAATCTCCTACTGAACGTCGACACAAATAAGAGTGCCGGCGCTGATAACATCCCTAACACATTTTTAAAACGTTACGCTGAATGGAATGCGAGGTATTTAACAGTCATTTTTCAGAGATCCCTTGAAACAGAAATTCTACCGCAGATTTGGAAAAATGCAAAAGTTGTTCCGGTGTTCAAATCTGGCGACAAACAAGTAATTCCAAACTATCGACCTATTTCATTAATCTGCACCTGCTGTAAAATTCTTGAACACATTATTCCCAAACATGTAGTCACATATTTAACTGAAAACAACCTCCTCTCCCAAAATCAACATGGCTTTCGTGCAGGATTTTCAACAGTCACGCAGTTGCTGGGGTTTACGCATGACATCGCTTCGACTTTAAACGATCGCGGTCAAGTGGACGCCCTTTTTATTGACTTCTCGAAAGCGTTTGACACTGTTTGCCACAAAAAACTCCTCCTCAAATTAAAAGCCTTTCTGCGCGGCACTCACGGCATTCGCTTGTTATCTTGGCTTTCAGATTACCTAAATTTAAGGCAGCAGTTTGTCGCGTTTAACAATTCGCATTCGTCATCCCTCCCTGTCACATCAGATGTGCCGCAGGGCTCGGTCCTTGGGCCTCTTCTTTTCCTAATTTATCTCAACGATGTTGTCTAAATAACAAAAAATACAAAGGTAAAACTCCGTCTATACGCCGACGACTGTGTCCTCTATTCTTGTATTAGTACCTCCCGTGACCAAATACAGCTAAATAATGTTTTTTCTTCTTTCCGTACCTGGAGCTCAACGTGGCAAATGGCACTAAACCTTAACAAAACGGTAAGCATGACATTCACAAACAAGAAGGAACCCCTACGTTTTTCCTATGGCCAGGACATGAAGCATGTCAACGAATACAAGTATCTTGGCTTAACATTCTCACCAAACTTAAAATGGCATAAACATATAAACCTAATCTGCTCGAAAGCGCTCCGAAAATGGGGCTTCTTGAAGCGAACGTTAAAAGATGCAACTCACGAATGCAAACTAACAGCATACAAATCCCTGATACGGCCTGTTCTTGAATACGCCTCCGTTGTCTGGTCACCTCACTGCGCATGCGACATAGCACACTTGGAAAGTGTTCAAAAAAAGCAATAAGATTCATATATCACCGTTATGATCACAATTTTTCGCCTTCGTCACACGCTGTACGTCTGTCACTCAAATCACTTGAACACACACGTACTTGCGAGCGTATCGGCACTTTACATAAAATCGTGAACAAGATAATCACCATTGACATGCCCTTTTCCTTCGCCAACTCCGTTGCAAACACTCGCAGGTCAAACCCCATTAACATCACACACTTCATGCCATTTCTAGATTGTTTTAAGTTTTCATTTTTTCCTTTCACAGTGGAATTGTGGAATAATCTGGATGTTTCTCTCCGAAAGTTGCCTACCAATAGTTTTTTGAATGAACTCCCAAACCATGTGTTTTGTTAGTTTAGTGTGTATTCACTGTTATGGACCCACTCCTGCAATGTCTTGAACTGTGAGACAGCAGTATTTGTAAACAAATAAATAAAATAAATAAAGGTGATCAGCTCATTTAGCTCCGCATTGTGTAGCAGCCCCCAAGACTGGGTCGGAGACGCTTGTAGAAAGCCCGTGTCATAAAGTGTGGCGGCGCTTAGCCTGTGTGTACGACAGAACGATATCATATAGAAACGCTTCTCGTAGAATGTCGGGGATCATTGAAGAGAAAGTGACCGTTAGTACGTGTGGTGCAGTGAGACAGCGTGCGTTTAGCTGCACAGTATTGTTGAGTCGCTTGAGGTCGCGGATGTCACTTCCCAACTCAACGTGAGGTAGATTTGTGCCCTCTCCGAAACGTTTCTTCAGTAACTCGTTAGCGTGTGCGTAACAGGCTTCGCACGTTGGAAAACGACATATTGTGGCTGTCGCTTCACCCGCAAGACAATGACGTAGTTAGCGGAACTTGGTCGTTCTTTACAAAGCGTTATTTAGGTGGACAGTTTGCTCGAACAGCTCCCAGAAAGCCGACTACTCGTGAAGGTCTCCTTTAAATGTTGGCCATTTCACGTTCGGTAGCCTTGGGCCTATTCTTGTCATAGCATAAAGAACTGTTGCTGTCGCATTCGTAGGAACAGTCACTGCTGTTCACGCGTCCTAAATGACCTATCTCACAGCGAATCTCAGCGAGCATGCTGATAGCTTGGTCGTTATATTCTGCGGCTGTGACATATTCCACTTCGAGCTCCTCGTCAGCTAGGTGCTCCTCGAGCGCATATCATACTTAGTATTCGAGAGCTTGTTGTCAATTTCTAGCTCACAAATCGTCGTAAATGCCTTAGAGCTTAGGCTTGTCCGCGGTATGGCCTGTTACCTTGCTTCCTGCAGGAGGTTCGTGTTCTGGGCTCGTGGAGCGGATAACTTGATCTTCATGTGATCTATGGGGAACGTTGTTTAAGTCGAAGAGGTCTGGATCCACACCAATCAGGAACGATCCCTCGCAGTCCTCGCCACCCGCAGCACGACGCGGTCAAGGAAAAGGCTCCCTCGAGTCGTGTGATGAAAGAGACGTGTCCGCAAGAGAGGTTTCGGCACCACAATGTAAATGAAACTGTCGGTCGGTGAAGAAACCATACCTAACGTCGTTTCTAGATTTCAACCTAGTTTCTTGCAGTGTTTGATTGCACGCGTTTATTCCTCCTTTTTCTACAGGGCGTATACCTTTCATATGTCATTGTGGTAAGTTCGTAGAGCTTGTATGGTGCAAGGAAAAGGACCTGCACGCCTGTGCATTCAGCGACCTTTTTCTTGCGGTGTGATAGCTAGTGGGTGTCACTGAGACATTGTCACATTTGCTTTTCCCCCTGTGATCAGCACCCTATTGACGTTTGGCTCGACATTTCTGGCACAGAAACGAGAAGTGAATCTGGGTAGCCAGCCTTTTTTTAGCTGGCTACCCAGCCGATTGAATTTGGAAGCTTGTGTCCACTATGTGAAAGCTGAATCAGTATAGAATGCTAGTGAATCATGAGTTCACTATGCCTTTTCTAACCAACTTGCTGTGGACAACTTTGAAAGGCAAAAGCTGTTTCGTAGACTTAGGCTCATATATCCAGCATCTGTGGTTTACACTGAACATAGTTTTCATGTCTAAGAAGTGAATCAAGTTGTTCACTTGCATTTCGTGGGTCAAGACTACACTCTAAAAAAAAGAGTGAGAATGGAGAAACGGACTCCGTTCCTCCTTCAGCGCAGCGACTTCCTCTCTTTCGGGCGCTTTACCCGTCACGCCCTATCGCGGCAAGGACCAAACGAGCAACGTTCCTCCTTGTTTCTTGTTTCTTGTTTCTTTATTTGTTTCTTTCTGTGCCAGTACAGAAAATGGAGCGAAGGCAAAAGGCTGAAAGCCTGACAAAGGGCCTTTGCTCCAAATACAGTGAGGCAGACAGGCTGACATAAGAATTTTGCAGGATACAGAAAAAATATAAAAATATACAAAAATACATAAGGTACATGTGCAAATACTGTAACACATACAACAGTAATAAAGTCCTAATTATAGTAAACAGAAATATATACAACCATCTTAATGTTTTAAATTCCAGTAAGTATAAGTTGCGATTTCTCATCGCGATTGCAAGAGATATACAGATGTACAAAAATAACAATATACACAGGGAAGCATAGGAAAAGAACACACGCATAAAAAGCATCAGATACAACTTAGGCAAAGAGGACACATAGAACGATAGTCAAGAAAATTCAATGTTGTTATCGATCAGTACCATCCTGATCGTATGTTTCAAAACTGTACAATTTATATCTAGGAGGCTGTCGATTTTGCTTAAAAACGTGGGTATCTGAAAAGATGAGTGTTGTCGTCCGTAGTTCGTTCAAGTCTTCGGAGTCCTTCTAGCGTAAGTGCGAAAATCGTACAGAGAACCACGAGAATCAAGTGAATGATAGAGTCTATTGCGTTTTATGTACTAAAATAACTTAAAATAGTAAATCTGGCTTGCTTTGAGCATGCGATATTTCGAAAATAGCGGTTCTGTCCGCAAGTCATGTACAGGGCCATAAAAGTCTTCAAAGATTCTCAGAACCCTCTTTTGTAGAATAACCAATTTAAAATAGTTTGTTAGTGTTGTAGTCCCCCACACAAGAGGGCAGTAAAAAAGTCGTGAGTAGAAGAGAGTATAATAAAGGATGTTTTTAGCCACAGTGGTATGAGAGAATTTAAACTGTATAAGCAGCCACTACTTTTACTTAGTTCTGACTTTAACTTTGCTATGTGCTCCTTCCAAGATAGGTCTTCTTAAAACCAGACACCTAGGAACTTTTGGCTGTTAACTTGTTCTAATATGTGTCCCTGGTAGGTAATAGTCGTATTAAAATTTCTTGGTTTATTCACGGGCGCAAACAAAATGATTTTGGTGTTATTTGCGTTTAGGCACAACTTACTAAGTTTTAACGATGACGAGAGTCGATTCGAAAAAACATTCACGTTCTCTTCAAGGTCGACAAGTGAAGAACCCTCGAAAAAAATGTTTGTGTCGTCCGCGTACATTACTAGTTTGGGGCAATCTGAAATGTGGCAAAGATCATTGATATAAATTATAAATAACAGGGGACCCAGAATGGATCCCTGTGGCACTCCTTTCTCGACCACGATGTAGTCTGATTGCACGTTATTTATGCTCACAAATTGGTGTCGATTTGCTAAATAGCTTTTTAATAGGTCGTGTGCCATTCCTCGTATACCACATGAGCTTAATTTATGCAAGAGGATGTCATGACATACGGTATCGAACGCTTTGCGCAGATCTATGAATAGCCCAACTGTATATAATTTTTTTCTCAAAATTCCCTATTATATGATCTTTTATTTGAAGTAATGCAAGCTCTGCAGACTTATTTTTTGGAAGCCAAATTGTGCATTATTTATAACGGTGTATTTATCGAAAAATCCTGGAGCCGCTTGTTCCATGTACTTTCGTAAACTTTCGAAAAAACAGGTAGCACTGATATGGGCCGATAGTTGGTCATGTGTTTCGGATTGCCGCCTTTAAAGATCGGAAATACGCGAGAAATTTTCAGCTTATCTGGGAAATTGGCCTTGGAGAAAGAATGATTGATAATATACGCTAAGGGAGCAGATAACACAACGGTCACGTGTTTTATCGGCACAGGTTTTATTTCGTCGTACCCTGCTGCACATTTGTTTTTTATTTTCCTAATGTTTTTTTTTTCAACTTCGGTGCATGTGACAGGGGTTAAAACAATTGTATTGGGAATACTATAACTATTTGACAACAGATGTAGGACCTCACTATCGGTGTCATCTTGGGTGTCGCAGCATGGTACGAAATACTTGTTGGATGCGGTTGCTGCATTAACATCACTAAGGACACCCGCTTCTGTCTCTATGGAAGTTACATTGCTGTGAGGTTTGTGGCCCAGCAGGTCTGTGACCTCATCCCAGATTTTCCTTGGGTCATTGCTTATTCTGCCGAAAACGTCTGCGTAATAGTTTATTTTGGCCTGTTTCAACTCATAATTAAATTGATTTCTGTACTTCTTGTATTCCTTTAGCACATTCATGTCACGGGACTTGACAAATGCATGGAACATGCGGTGTTTCTTCTTTATTTTTTTATGCAAGGCATTTGAAATCCAAAGTTTTCTTCTTTTTTTGCTCTGTTGTTTCTTCATAACCTTCAGAAACGCAATATTGTAACATTCTTCTAGTTTTACAAAGAATATCTCATACGCATCGTTTGGGCCTGCTACCTGAAGCAAACGCTCCCAGTCCTCTTCAATAATTCGTTGACGAAATACCTCCAACGTATGGTCATTGATTTTACGAAGTACCACCTTTTCATTATTATTAGCTTGATAGAGATCACGTGATATACGAAAGGCTAAAAAAATGGGCAGATGATCGCTTATTTCTAAAGAAAGTGTCAAAGCGACACATGATAAAGAGCACACGTTCGTGATGCAGATATCAAGGAGAGTTGCCGTTTCAGCCGTCACTCGCGTGGCTTTTGTGATAACGTTTTCACAAGCGATGTAGTTCATAATCTCCGTTAGCTGTCAAGCTGAGGCATCCAGTGAAAGCATATCAACGTTGACGTCACCCATGATCGCAAAATCTAAACCCGAATGGCAGGAATAATTCAGCACATTTTCAATCGACTCCAGAAATGCTGGCTTGCTACCTGTGGGTGGCCTGTAGACCACGGTTATAAGTGCCCTGGGCAGGCGCATCATTAAGCATTCAATGTTTTCGTTCACACTGGAAAATTGAGGAATAAGTTCATGGTTAATTGTATCCTTGACGTAAATGGCCACACCACCTCCCCGTTCTTCAGTACGCACAAGGCCATTATAAGTATAACCTTGAAAATAAGGAGGATCTTCGCCACTCGTTAGCCAGGTTTCTGAAAACATAAGTACATCAAAAGCAAAAGAAAGCTGAGAGAAGTAGTCATCCAGCTGATCTTTTTTATTACGTATGCTGCATACGTTCAAATGAAACAATGTTAATCGCTTGTGAGCATCGTGCAGCAGTGAATTGACAGAGTCAAGCTCATAATAGCACACTTTTCCCATTTCAGTAGTGTTTCGGCAACATAATAACCCCTAATACAGTTGTCATTAATTTAATCTGCGACAGCTGTACTGTCACTGACAGCCTCTGCTGTCACTTTACTTAGATCGTTGGTAGTGACTATTCTGAGCACCTGCGAACTTTCGTTTCGATGGGCGAATACCTTCCCATTTGTTGTCCAGACAAACTTCCACTTCATCTTGCTTTTACGTTGTATTGCGGCCCCAAGCAGTCGTTTGCCATTCCTTGTCAAGTGTTCATTAACGTACACTTGGGATGATACTTGACTTCCCAGTACCCCACTGTCGATTTTAGCTTTCTTTGCCTTGCTTAGCAAGATATTCCGTTTAATTCTTCTCACATAGCGAACAAATATGTTGCTTACATCATGCCGAGAAGTGAGCACTCTATGGCATGTGTCAACATCATCCTCAGAAATTTCTTCATGCACAACTCCAATTTTCTTAACAGCCTCGAATGGTTCTATATCAGCAGGAACGCCCTTGGTTTCTAACTTATTGGAACGCTGGTACTGCTCGACCTCTTCGACCCTGCTCCGCAGTTTGGCATTTTCCACTGTTAGCTCCTCGTTTTCTTTCAGTATCTGACTAAGGCCCACTTTGAGGCCCTTTACTTCTTTCAAACTGTCCTTAATCTCTCGGAGCTCTTTTCTTAATTCGCGGCGTAGGTCGTCGATGGCCTTTGCCGTGTCACGCGAATCCTTCGCTATCGCAGGGTGGGAACAAAATATATGCAATGCACTCAGACAGAGCTGCTATTAATTAAAAAAAACAAAAAACAATGGACTATGTCCGGCGGCAGAGCACAAAGTTAAGAAAAAAATAGTGGCTACAATATTGCCGTGTACGTTTATCTCACCTGCAAAAAGGTATCTTCTAGTGCGTAGTTACAACGTGCACTGCTGCCGGACTGCAGAAGATGCGATGTTCCCGCAGGCTTTATATCTCAGAGGGACACGATTGCCCTCTGGTGACGACGTTCTTGCGATGACGAGATCTTGCAATCTTGATCACAGAGCGGGCGACAGTTGTCTGCCGGGTCGTCAATTTCCTTGCTTGCGGCGATGTCAGATGCTCGCTTGCGCAGATGCTCGCAAGAAGTGCCTGCAAAAAGGTATCTTTTAGTGCGTAGTTCCAACGTGCACGACTGCCGGACTGCCTTCAGTGTTGAAGTTTCTCCTCAATGACGGGGGTCTTGCGCGCGAGCATGCGCACGCTAAGCCTAGCCAGCCGCAGCCAGCCGCGAGCGATTGCTTTTACCTAAGATTGTTGCAAGCAATGCGGGAGTGACGTTTTTTTTTGTTTTATTGGTGTAGAGTAAAAGCCGTTCTTTTTTTATCGCCAGGCATCGCACGATGTTCCACACACTACCGTGTGTGTCTCGTGTTGTTTCATACTACCGATTTGTCACGAATACAAGGAGCTCTGCTTCCCAAGCAGTCTTGCTTTATCGATTACCTTAGACTGTACACAAACAATGAATTTTTTTGGTGTCAACATAATTGGTAAGCCCACGCATTTTTAGTTTCGCACGGCACCAACAGCACTCATGAATTCAACGAGGCGCATAAAAAAGCGTCACACTTAATTTTTGCAACATTCTAGGAAACCTGATACCACTGTTCAGTCCATACGTGAAAGCACGATAATATACAATTCATAGAGTTATACGTGCCGTTACTGCCATATGGATGTTCTTTGCAGTTTACTCCTATTCGAATACGGGCGCCGTGACCGGAAGTCGAAGCTCCGTCCTCCAGCATAGTCACACGACACCCGATAAGGCTATGCTTCCACGGCAGGTGAAAGTACGGCAGGTGAAACAGGCTGTGAAGTTTCACCGATGGTTTATACGCCAGACTGGGTTACAACCATCAGAAACGTTTTAAAAACATCATAACTAAACTTCTGTGAAAAGTGAACCAATGACTTCTGTCGGTTAAACCAAATTCTCAATCGCATGCGATTTGAACAGCCCATGCCAGAAGTGAGAGGTAAAACAGAATTATGCACGCGTTCAGTATGCATTTCTCGTCCATGCTTCTCTTTTGTCGTGCGAAACTCAACACAAAATGCACTTCTAGTAACAGCTGTGCACAGTAGGTAAGTTCTAACACTCACTAACCTTTGTGAAAAGAGTATTCCAAACCCAAAGTAATAGTAACCACAACAGCCACAGCGCTAACAACAAAACTGTGGCACGCAATATGATTGCAAGTTGACACGCGAGGCAAATCGCGAGAGGCATCTGAAGGAGAAAAGTATCTAGGCACAGCTTGGTATAACTGTATAGTAAATTTGCGCACTGCAGCGCTAGTTCCTTCACTCAAGTAATAGAGCTTCCGCGACGCCAACGGCCACTGCTATTGCTCACGAAAAAATACCGTCGGATGCGAGATCATCGCTTATTTCAGTACCGAGACAATTTTGAGACATCGCCAAAGGGACAATTTTAGTTTACTCGGTATGCAAGTAGTAATACCACTTACCACACAGTAGTCAGCTAGAATGCCTAAAATAGTTACTTTGATTTTAAAGTTTTTGATGCAGAGTATTGGCAAGCAATGGAGTGGACAATATTGTGACGAGTGAGCAAGGCTCCGCCGAGTTTGCAAACGAAGTTTCTATGCAGCCTGAATCCCAGAAATCACTGTCATGGTCAATAGGAACAATGCCCTCATGGTTTATATGTACCACGAGCAGATCGCCTATCTGCCATTAGTAGGTAGCGAATTGCCAAGTTCCTGCAACGTCACACAGCCTTGTCATGTCACGGAGAAGCCACCCACTAATTATCAAAACTGAAAGTGTCTTTTAAAGGTGGAGGAGTTAAAAACATATGCGATAACTTCCCCCGAACACAAACTCTCTTCTTGAAACCAATCGTCTTCTATAGAACAACAATTCCTAAATATTTATAACTCGCCTCCATACTCATTTAAGTGATGCCAACAAGTTGAATCGGGACAGTAATATTAGATGGTTTGGCAGTATATATTTTGGTAAATGCACGATTAGCTGATCAATTGTGAAGAGAACAATATTAATGAATGGATGGTAGATGACGGCCGGTCTATAGGCGCTCGCTCGCTCCCTGCTTTTATGGCCTAAGCAGCCGCCACGAGTAAAATATAGTTGTTTTTATACAGTGACAGTGCGCTCCGCATGAGGGTGTCGAGAGCCAACTCCCCAAAACGCATTTTGCCGTAACGCATTGCATTTAAAATCGGCTGTCCCCGGCCACTTTCTCGTGCCAATTACTTTTCTATTTGTAGGAAACAGTGAGAGCAGAAAAGGTGCGTGTGGGCACAGCCTGCATTTTTGGGCACTCATGCATTGTGTAATGAATACGCACACGCAACAACACAAAATCTTATTTAAGGCTCGAACACATTCTATTCGCTGAATTCGAAAGTGTTTGAGGCTCGTGTGAATAGATTTATCATTTAGGTGCACGTTAAAGAACTCCACTAGGTGAAATTCACAAAACCTTCCACTGTGGCGTTCTTCATGAACAAATCAGTCCAATAACTTCCTGGAACAAAAATCCTTGACAATCACAGTTGATTCTTGAGCCATACATTGACGGTTCACTGCTACTGGACTGTCCGGGAAGTGCGGACAAAACGCCACGCAACGTCGGCGAAGGTTTTCACAAAACGACGAAAGTACAAACATAAGCCGATGAAGCTCCGGACGTCAGATAAAAAACGGGGCACCGGAAGCTACGGACGGCACTGATCTTTTCGTGATCTGGTAGGACGCCAACGGCGTTTACAAGATGACCTAGAACGGCAATTTGACAGCGGCCAAATTAATGCTTATTAAAATTCAGCTGTAGCCAAGCTGTTCTGATGACTGTGAGAATGGCAGTGAGACGTGTCAGGTGGCTATCGAAAGTAGATGAAAATACTATCACGTCGTCTAAAAAACAGATACAAGTAGACCAATTATAACCGCGCAGGAGAGAATCCATCACTCATTCAAGAGTCTCAGGGGCGTTACATGCTCGAAAAGGCACAACCCTAAACTGGTATAAAACATCCAGTGTAATGAAGGCAGTCTTCTCATGGTCCAATTCATCGACAGAAATCTGCCAGTAGCACAACCGAAGATCAATAGACGAGAAGTATGTAGCGCCGTTCAGGCAGTGCAACGCGTCATCGATGTGTGGTAACGGGGTATAGGTGTTTTCGCGCGATCTTGTTGAGGTGACGATAGTCAACGCAGAAGCGCCAAACACCGTCCTTTTTCTTCACAAGAACGACAGGGGAGGCCCGAGAACTATTTGATGGTTCTGTGACACCTTTGTTGAGCATTTTGTCAACTTCCGTTTGGATAACTATGCAGTCAGAGTGGGAGACACGATAGGGCGTCGGCGAATCAGACTGGCGTCACCAGTGTTTATACGGTGCTGAACAGCCGATGTGTGTTCTGGAGTTTTGTCGTCGAAATCAAGAATGTCGGTATATGACGCGAGACAGCGACGGATGTCGTTGGCTTGCACAGAGCTGAGGTCGGGTGCAATCATCTTCGAGAAACAATCCAGTGGAGAACAAGCGCTGTTAGCTACAGGAGACTGAAGAAAATTCAATCTTGGTGGTAAGAGCCCCTATTTTTAATTCTACAGCCTTACATACACTGGCCAAAAACACGCCACGAGAAAGAATTTGAGTGCACAAGCTAAAATTGAGCAGTGGGAGCGAGGTACACTTGTCAGTGATAGACACAAGCGTGTGGAGAATGGAGATGTTGTGGCTCAGAGGTACGTCGGCGAGAGGAAAGGGGACATACTGACCATCGGGAACCTGTGTCTGTGTGATCAAAACGACGTAGGTGGCTGCCTGAAGTGACAGCTGCGCATCCTGAAGAGAACACAGGCGTGGCGGGGCAATGTCGAATTCAGTGACATTCTGAGGCAGCTCTAGGTGAATGACGCTGGTAGCACAATCGATAAGAGCAGAATGATTCGACAAGAAGTCCAGGCCTAGGATAATGTCATCAAGGAAGTGGTCAATCACGGCTAAAATGACAGAAGTAGTGTGGTCGTTTATAGTTAAACGGGTAGTGCACAGACCGAAAATCATTGGCATGCCATCATCGGCCACAGGGAGCATTTGTGCAGCCGTTGGGGTCACAAGTTTCTTCAAACGTGTACATAGACTTTAACTCTTGAACGAAATACTTGCGTTGGTGTCGACAAGTACTTGTACAGGTGCGCCGTCTACTTGAATGTCTATTACGCTTCGTCCAGTGGGAACGGAGAGAGCATTTGCTGCGGAAGTCGTCAATGCAGCACCATCTCCGGTGGCAGTATTTCACAGTTTTCCGAGACGGTGCGGCTGGAAGCAACGGGGGACGAGAAACGCCGTGGCTAGGGCGAATAGGACGATGGGTGACGTGTTTGCGGTGAACGAGGCTGATTCTCACGTGGTGAAGGTGAGCGGCTCTACCAAGTGTTGCGAGAATGGTCAACGGCATTGGACTCATGGGCAGGTGGAAAGGTGTGGGTGGTACCGTCAAAACGAGTGATATTGGTCGTTTCACGAGGTGCCAAGGAGCATGTGTTGCGATAGTAACGCGCAATATGTCTGATGTGGTGGCAGTTGAAACATATAGGGCGATCATCTGCAGTTTGCCACTCAGCCGCATTGTGAGTAGGTGGAGAAAACCGTGGGTGGGAGGAGGACATTGCTATAGGGCGTTCGCCGACTCTGGGCGTGGTGACATGGTACACGGATTGTACTCCGATGTTTTAAAGCTCCTGGAGCATGATGGCTTGAACTAGTGGTACAGTAACAAGAGTGACATTGCTGCTGCGTGAATAGACCTCTGAGGGCGTCATTGCTTTTAGTTCGCGACAAACAATGCGTGTCAGGTCTCAGGGCAGCGATAAATGTTTTGGTGCGGACTGGTCCTCGCAAGTCGATGTTGCAGGGGTGTTTGTAAGTCAGGCGAATGTTTGCAGAATGCGGTGACTTTTCACTTGCTCGAACCGACGACACTCTTTGATGATCGAGTCCACGGTGTAACAGTCGTTGCGAATCAGGAGATTCAGAATCTCTTTCTGGACATTCCCGAACTTGTCACCTTCTGTAATGTCACTTTCGGCCTATCGGCAGCGGGCCAGTCCGTCTTGAATGTATGCGAGGTATGATTCCGTGGGAAATTGAGCATGGCAGGTCAATTTCTTTTTGGCGGCAATCTTACGACTAGCGGTTTTGCAAAACACCTCTCGCATGTTTTCTTTCCATTAGTCCTAGCTTGTGAGTTCTTCGTTGTTTTCATACCACACCTTGGCCATGCCTGTCAAGTAAAACAGCATATTAGCCATCTGAAGTGTGGGATCCAATCTGTTTGGCTCACCCACTCGTTCGAACATGGCCAACCAATCGTCATTGTCGATGCCAACAGAATGTACCGGGATCCTTAAGTGGCACTAAAACGTATTGTTGTGACGCCATGTTCGTCAAAGATGCTGGCGTTGACGCGGAGGACTCAGCATTCGCTAAGGCTGGAAAAGCAATGCGACGTCCGCTGCTGAACTCCGTTGCCTGATGGTTACCCAGCACCTCTAAGCAATATGTTACGGGGTTGGTGACTTCTGTACAATATGCAGTCACAAAGGAAAGCTACAGGCAATCGTCACAATGTCAAGTCAAGTCGAGATCCTTGACAACGTGGTGCACACCTACACTAGGGAATTGGCCAAAAACCGGATAGTTTTTTTTTAATTGCTTCCTTAATAGCAGGTTAAGATTACTCTATCTACGAGACAGAAAAGCAAAGATGCAACAAGACGAATTTAATGGTAGAATAGTAAATAAACTTCAGTGTAATGCGACAAAGCGGCGTCCTTGATTTAAAGTGAATTTGGAAAAGTGATAAAATCTATCGAAGAATTATTTCAACACCTAAACCTCTTTGAACCTTTGACGAACTCTTGCAATGCGTCGACAATCTTCCCGTCGCTGTGGCCATGAGACAAAGCCCCAAAAGAAAGCGCATTTTGCGCATTTACAGCTATTCTGAGAATGTGGCAAACTACACCTATTTGCGTAAAGCATATATCTATTACAGGACATGAAGCAAAGCAGAGAATCTATTACAGGACATGAAGTGATGTTCACTTGACTCATTTACTCTACAAATATAGGACAACGAGGGGAGTTTGCCAGACCAGCTCTGTGTAAACATGAACTTAGCTGCGGAATTTTACAGTATAGCAATTGCGACTTCCATTCCTCGCGTTTGACGTATTTTACTACTCCTATGATACATTAAGTGCTTGAATTCTGATGTGGTTGCTCGTGAAAGTGCAGTAAATTCCTCTAGCAGCAGTTTTCTTTTTAATCAAGCGCTTATTAAGAATTTAGAGGCCCGTAATACCTCAGTAACAGGTACATATTACGATGACTTTGCCAGCGCATCTGCCATTTTATTCATTTATGTGCCCTTTTGTCCTTGAACCCTGACCAATTTGATCACATTCAAATGCGAAGGAACTAGTGCTTCTAAAGCACTCTGTGCATGCGAGTTCTCATCTGCACTAAGGGAGGCACATACTGATAGTGAATCTGCTAAAATTATTGCGGAACTTACTGAAGCCGTTATTTTGTGGAAAGCTCGAATTATCGCCAAAAATTCTGCTTCAAAGATGGGCACAAAATCTGGATGGCGAAGCAAAAAAGACCAATCTAGGGCAGAAGAAAAAATACAAATTCCAGATTTTTTTCTCTTTGTGACGCATCAGTCTCTATGACTGCTTGCATTGGCGTATGTGTTAGGTAATCTCTCATTATAGCTCCTAAAAAATGAGCGGCATCAATTTTGAATTTTAGAGAAAGGTATCGTCAAGCTGTAGTTTACCAGCAGATTTAATAGTACTGAATAAAGGTACAGTGATATTTAGAACGCCCAATTCATCGAGAAAGCGCTGTATAACCAGAATTTGAGGTGTATGAAATCCGGCAAGTATTGTACAGAAAACAAGTAAGGGCCGGCAACAAAAATTGTTTCTAAGCGTCTTACCAGCTATACATACAGCCTGAGAAATTACTGTGTAGCTAATTATTTAAAACGGGTAGCAAGTAAGAGAAGTCTAGCTTTCAACCTGATTGGCACACTCACGCTCCTGTCAGCTCCTTCTGCCCTCCGTCTTCCTTTACTTCATCTCCGTAACAATATCTATTTTTTCTTTGAAGTATGACTGCATGCACAAGTTTATAATTTCGAATTAGGTAATAAAATGCCGGCATTGACCATGCACGTGAGCGAGTTGCACTCGTCATCTGTGACAGTCACTCTGCCAGAAGCGAACGCGAAACTAGCTCACACCGCTCGTCCATATCCGCAGCCAGCGGCTCGGCAATCGTCATTCGGACTGGCCCGGATGTCTGTTCAGTTTATGTCATGTTTTCTCAGAAAACAGGGTATCCCTCATAAAAAACACGGCGCATTGAATTGGTGCTTGAACATTGTACGGAAGAATGTTTCTAGTATGTCCGCTTTTTGCTTTTTACACGAGAAAACTACAGCTTGTGCAATCTCGCCGAGGAGCGATGAAATACACAGGCGCTATTTTACGCAGCAGCCGCCTTGTAAGGCAACCCCTATTTTTGCCGCCGTAAGCCTTATCGCAAAATTCCAAACTTTATTGTTGGACAATCAGTTATTTATCACGGTAGACCTTGTTTGTGAACACTGCAGATGGCGCAACCTCCCAACACCCCGCGCATCGTGGAGTACAGCAAGGTGGCGTCTTTGGTCCAACCATCTTCAACCTCGTTCTCATTGGTCTTGTGGAACGACTACCGTGTGTAATCAAGCTATCTGTGTAGGCTGGCGACATCTGCATCTGGGCTCCTGGCGTGACAAGACATCAGGTCCGCGCAAGTCTTCAGAAAGCTGCGACGTTGGTATCAGTGTACCTCAATTAACAGGGTCAAAAGAGCTCGCCAGCGAAATGAGGATTGATTACTTTTAGTCAAAAGTCAATGAGACTATACGCTATTTCTATCGACGGCCAAGACATACCGTATGGCAGGTCGCACAGATTTCTAGGCGCATTTATTAATAGAGACCCCGTCTGGAGCCCACATGTGGCCCACTTGAAGAAGAGGCTGACAGACATTTCTAACTTATCCAAGTATCTTGGAGGAGAAACCTGGGGGACTTCAGTACATGCAATGATGCAATTGTACAAGACGCTTTTTCTCGCCTATTAGCAATACATATTGCCTGTGTTGGCCAATACCTGCTGAACCAGCATTCACACTCTTAAAAGCATCCAGGCTATGGCTCTGCGAGTTTGTGTGGGACAACCGCAACGTTAGTCAACAGCTGAGACGATTGCGAACGCTAATGACTACCTGCTCAGAGCACACGTGAGGCATCTTACTCGCGCCCCTGTCTATCATTTAGCTTCACGCCAGAAGACCGACTTCGTGCCTCATTTTGCAAGACAGTCTTGACATATCGTACACGCATACCCACGGAATATACTACTCCGTCAAGAATTGCAACTCGCCCATGGTGTAAGACTAATTCACACGTTGAACTCACAGTTCCAGACATACGGTTAAATGCTCAGCTCTCATCTCCGGCGCTAAAGCAGCTCTCTCTTTTCTTGTTTTATGAGAGTACAGTCAGCATAACTACTTAAATACTGACGCTTCTAATAAAGTAGATGGGTCTACAGGGTCGGTGATCTTTTCTGCAGCAGCGACAACGACAAAGATTCGGTTATCTCCCTAAACGTCATTGACAACTGCAGAACTTGCTGCTCTTCATACCGCAGTTAAAGTCAATAAATACAAAGAAGCCAAGGATTGGAGTGTGTTCACGGACTCTAAAGCAGCACTCCAGTGTTTGGTGTTTGCCTTTTGCTGGGGACCTCATGAACAACTAGTGTTGGAAATGAGAGAGTTACTCACCACCTCTTCGACGAAGGACATGAAATCATGTTTCATTGGCTTCCAAGTCACTGCGGCTTATTGGGCAACGAACATGCCGATGCAGCTGCTTGATCAGCAGACAAAGACGGTGACGAAGAATCTATTCCTTTTTCAAGGGTTGATGCTGCAGTGAAAATCCGAAAAAATAGCTAATGAAGAAGTAAAATCCCTGTGGAATGCTGAGTGCTTACGGCACACGCGACTGCATAGGTTGTACATGTCTCGTTGACATCGGCCTCCCTTCGGACTATCTCGACTTGAGACAACGTTGCTTTGCGACTGTGGCTTGATGTCACATTCATCAAAGCTTTCGTCTTCCGAATGGGCGTGGAAGACAGTGCTGAAACGATAGCAATGAAACGGCAGCGATGAAACGATAGAGCATGTTCTCTGTCAGTGCCCTCGTCACAGTGTACAAAGACGGCAGCTAGCTGCTGAGTTAGCTCGTCTTTACGACAGACCCTTGTTCAAACAGTCAGTGCTTGAAAGGCGACATAATCTGTCTTCGCACGGAAAATCAGTGAAGGCCTTATTAAACTTTTCGCGTGATAGTGGCCTATTGAATAGGCTATACCACTCAAGCTCACTTTTTTTTCTTTTCTCTTTCGCACGTCTATTTTGCTCTTCGTTTTCTTTTTCATCTTTATTCCCCATTCTCTTTCCCTTAGTGCTGAATAGCAAACCGGATGCTCCGATTCCTGGTTAACCTCCCTGCGTTTCCCTCATTTTATTCTCTTTTTTCTCCCTATGTACTCATGAGATGCTGCTGATGTTTACTCACCTTCTATTTCAGTTTGAATAATAAGCACGCCGCTGCCCGGCCAGAACACACCTCCAACGTGCGATTAAGGCGCGAACGATGACGGCACGCAATTATATACTCGCGCTACGAGGTTGAACCTGTGCTTGCCAGCACATGCTTAAAGCTACAAGAATTGCACTGCTTTTCGGGACTTTTGAACTATTACGTATACGCACTTAAGAAGTGCTGCAGTTTGCGGTATTTCGAAAATTGCCTGTCTGGATGCTTTGCTGAACTATTTTTCTAAACGCAGTAAGGCTGTGCACAAGCGAAAGTGCGCCGCGAGCGTTGAAAACACCAGGCCTGCGCGGAAGGCGCAGCACAGCCACAGTGAAAGCTACAAGAGCAGCCTTTTGTAGGCTTTTCTAAACACTCATTGAGTAACTGCAGTAAAATTACTTGCTTGATGCCCACTGTGGCATTATAATGCAAATTTTAGCATAGGCCGGCATTCGCTATGCTATGTTTCGTCATTCTTCTGAGAAGCGTTGTATCCGCCAAACTATTGCGAGGCACTTCAACGCAAGAAACTTGATCACGCGAATGCTCGTCTTTACGCAGGCTGCCCTTCTATGGGCCACCGCGGCCTCGGCCTTGACTGACGCTACCGTTGCCTTCATCGGGGACAGAATCGATGAGCTGTCACAAAAACTTCGGGTTGGTGACAGCGTCCACTGTGCAGTTTTGCTGCTACCGCCAACAATGGTCGTCAGCCCCTCCCTCGCCCTACCACAGAGAACAATCTGCGAAGGAGAAATCCCATATATGCAAAAGCAGCCTTCACTGGATGCCAGTTTGGGGCACCCCACCGTAAAGAACACAGTCACGTTGACATCGGCCTTCGTCCTGACTATCTGGACTTGAGATAACGTTGCTTTGCCGACTGTGGCTTGATGTCACTGTCACGAAAGGTTTCGCCTTCCGAATGGGCATGGAAGACAGTGCTGAAACGATAGCGATGAAATGGCAGTGATGAACCAATACAGCACGTTCTCTGTCAGTGCCCTCGTTACAGCGTGCAAAGACGGCAGCTATCTGCTGCGTTAGCTCGTCTTAACGACAGACCCTTGTTCAAACAGTCAGTGCTTGAAAGGCGACATTATCTGTCTTCGCACGAAAAATCAGTGAAAGCCCTATTAAACTTTTTGCGTGATAGTGGCCTATCGAATAGGCTATAGCACGTGCAGGTTAGTTACTCGCCACAGGCATCTTGGTATCGCTCTAGTAGTCGATTCCCACTAGCGGTGTAGTGTCCCACCGACATGCTTGACCGGTGGCGTATTGTGTTTGGCGAGCAATTGTGTTCTTTTGTGATAAATGCTTATGCTGTGGGCTCATTGCTGGTATTGTCGAGATATATTGAAGTGGATGCCGGTCCTGATTGCTCCAACCCTGCTCCCACCCTCGAAACAACGTATAGTGCTATTTCCCGCCTTGAAAGGGCCCAGAATGGCATCTTGAGTGAACTGACGTTAATACGCGCTGCCCAGTCAAACTCCGATTGCCTGTTTGGCCGCCTTGCCACCCGCTTCAACAAGCTAGAACAAACTGGAGAGACAAACGAAACTTGCTATTCTATCCACGGCACTGAGGCCAGCTCCGTTATCTCCAAGCTTACATCGGAAGTACAAGCGCTAACTCAAGAATGCGACGACTCGGAGAACGACTCGGAGAACGACGAATGCAACGACTCGGAGACGACTCGGACAAAAAAGTGAAAGTGACGAAAATTAAAACCAAGGACGCGGACGTGACTGATGCCAGCTGCATAGCGACAGCATTTAACGACTACTTCTCTTCTGTTTTTTTTTTTGCGAACGGGTGACACCCCTCCTGATTTCCACGCAAACAATCTCGAACTGCCAGACTTGATTATAACAGATGAAGGCATCTTGTCAGCTCTACTTCATCTTGACACAAAAAAATCGGCTGGGCCGGATGAAATACCTAATGCTTTTCTTTATCGGTACGCCGAGTGGTGTTCCAAGTGCTTAGGCTTAATATTTAGGGAAAGCCTGTTACAAGGCGAAGTTCCAGTAGATTGGAAGAAGGATAAATTGGTACCCCTTCATAAATCAGGTGATAAATATGACGTGAAAAACTACCGCCCTATTTTGTTGTTATGTACAGCCGGCAAGGTTATGGAACACTTCCTTTTCAAACACTTAAGTTCATTTCTAGAGAGTAACCATTTTTTCCCCAAATCAACACGGTTTCCGGCAAGGCTTTTCAACCACCACACAGTTAATTCACACTACTGATGTCTTTCTAAAAACACTTGACAAAGGCGGACAAATTTATGCGATTTTTTTAGACTTCGAAAAAGCTTTCGACCGAGTTTCTCATTCCCATTTGATGTTTAAAATTCGCCGAATCCTAACCAATGAAAGAATTCTTCGATGGCTTGATTGTTATCTATCCCACCGACACCAACACGTTCGGATAGCCGATAAAAATTCTTCTTCCGCTCCCGTGCATTCAGGGGTACCGCAGGGCTCTGTCCTAGGACCACTTTTATTTTTAGTTTATCTAAATGACATGTCCTCCCAATCTACTGTGCAGTGTCGTTTTTTCGCGGATGACTGCGTTGCGTACCTGCCCATTCAATCAAGAACAGATCACGCCACCCTAAATGAATACTTATCGCTTATTACAGCATGGTGCAACTCCTGGAAAATGAGCCTCAACATAGCAAAGTGCGTGAAGATGACTATAACACGTAAAAAAAAACCCTCGGAATTCACTTACATGTTAAACAACACTGCTATAACAACCGTTAACCAGTACAAATACCTTGGTCTGACAATCACTTCTAATTTGAGCTGGAAAACTCATATCGAAGGTATGACATCAGCAGCACTGCGGCGATTGTGGTTCTTAAAACATCGCATGAGGCACTGCACCAGCAAAACAAAACTAGTCGCTTACACTACATTGGTACGCCCATTGTTGGAATATGCTGGCGTTGTATGGGATCCTCATACACAAACAGAAATATACTTACTAGAACGAGTCCAAAATAAATCCCTTCGGTTTATTTACCACGCGTACAGTAGACACTGTTCTGTCACTGAACTCCGTAATAGATCCGCTCTTCCCACATTAGAGTCCCCTGGAGGCGGAAATGTTGTAGGCCCGTGTACTCAGATTTGGGTGCACGTTAAAGAACCCCAGGTGGTCGAAATTTCCGGAGCCCTCCACTACGGCGTCTCTCATAATCATATGGTGGTTTTGGGACGTTAAACCCTACATATCAATCAATCATTAGAGTCCCGTAGAAAGCTTAAAATTACTTTATAACATAGTCAACGGACACTCAGGACTCGCCTATAACACTTATATGCAGCGCAATACATCGCGAAAAACTCGGAACAAGCATGATAACACCATAGTGGTGCCGCTTACAACAACAAATTCTCGGCGATATCCATTCTTTCCACGAACAATTTCCGACTGGAATGAACTACCTCACGACGTCACCAGCATCGCAGCGCCCGACGCATTCTTATCAGCTGCCACTGCCTGTTTGTAGTAAAAGCTGTCTGGTCGTATGTGCAGATTTCAATTCTTCTAATGATGTTTTTACACTTCGTGTTAGGAACAAAATTTGGATTGTATTTTCGATACCGCTCTTGTGTTGCTCCTGTAACCCGAGTGTTCATGTTCCACGCAAACCTGTTATGTGTTGATTTTATTTCTGCGCCGTGAAGTGTAGTGTTATATGTGGCTGCAAGTATGAAAGTTTGTATCACTCCTGCCTTGGCCACCAAGAGGTGCCTGGCAGTATGTAATAAATAAATAAATAAATAAATATAGACTGCGGCGTTGCAACTTGGTCTTCTTCGGTATCAGTGACGTGGCTGGCGAGTCCTGGAAGCAGTCAGAGGCACAGATCATTTCCTGCTGTACTAATAAACTTGACATTTAACCTGATCTTAAGAACATTGAACGAGCCCATCGACTAGGCTGATACCAGACAAGTAAGCACCGCCCCATCATCGGGAAGTTGTCAGAGTTTAAAGACAAATCTCACATTCTTTCCTGGGGCAGAAAACTTAAGGGTACATCGTTTATGCACAGGAGCACGGGCTTGTTTCCAAGTTTCAACAAACCGATCGCTGGTGGTAGGCGTTTTGTTTATGACGCCCAAAATGATTGTGTCATTGAATCTAAAGCATAGCTACTAACAGGTGCTTCGCCATACCGAGGTTCTGCTTGCACTTTTGCATGTCCCTCCCCTGTTTTCGAAACCACTTATCACCATTTGTGGGTCATACTTTTCAATGTTCTTAGTTATTTACAAAAAAAAAAGATATTGTTGAGGCTCTTCTTGAGAACAACGATATCTTGCTATTTTCATAGAATCATGGCTAACCACGGACATCGAGAACGATGAACTACTGCAAGACACTACCCCGTTTACTATATTTGTAGGTGCGGTAGAACTACACAAAAGGAGGGTGGGGTATTGGTTTTCGTTCATTCAAATATCACCTAAATTGTAACCTAGACATTATTTGTGTTAAGATGTGCCTTAAAACTTGTAGGAACGTACTTATCGCGTGGCACTGCCCTTCGATCTGTGAGCCCTCCTTCACTAATGCACTGCGCTTGGTTCTACTCAATTTGACTTCGCAGTTCTCCACTGCCAATTATATAACTTTCCTGACATAGAGTGGAATACATTAACTGCATCCTCGCGATCATCGAAAGACTTCCTTGAGTTGGCCCTTTTCTACAACCTTACTACGAACATACATTGCCCCACCTGCGGGAATTACATTCTTGATCGTGTTCTGGTCTCGAATCCTGACTTGGTTTCTTCGGTTTCGGTTGCCATGAAACTAACTGATCACAAAGCCGTGACATTTATTCTAACTATTCCAATATAAAAGAAACATCCAGTATATAAATACATTAGGAGATTCAACAAGGTGAACTTTTCTGCTAATATTTGCAAATTAGAATTCTTCTTTGAATGTGTTCATAAATCTGTTCCATTAAGGTCAGTTAACGATAACTGGTTGCTTTTCAAACACGAGGCTCAAAGTTTAATTGATGGTCATGTCCTTGTGATACGTATTCGAGGCGACGCAAGCAAGCCTTCGTATTCTAACTCGCTAAGAAAACGTTCACGCAAAAAAAAGGTTCTATCGTGCTGCTCAAAGATCATCATCTGCTTCTATATAGAAGATATACTGTGATTGTTTGCAAGAATATATCAGTCATTTGAGGTGCTCGAAACGCAGATTTCAATATCAGGATTTAAAAAAATAATAGTGCCAACCCCCCAAAGTTTTGGTACGTTTTAAAACCAGAAACTGGTCCCACTACATTACGCTTGTATATCCAGATGGCTCGGACGTCCTACTTCATCAGTGAGCAAATGCCATGCATTCCTACTTTTCATCTGTTTTCACTTCCGAACCTCCTGATGATGTACCGGCGGCTCTCGACCTTAACTTCAGTGTAATGTCACCAGTATATATCACAGCTGAGGGGATCTCGTGTTTAATCGGGAAACTAAAAACGTCTAGTGGTCAGGGTCCTGACAATATTCCTGCGAAATTTCTCAAAAGTACCAAACAAGTGTCCAGTCCAACTTTGCAGATAATATTCTCGCAGTTCCTTTCGGAAGGTGAAATTCTCTAGAATTCAAAAACTGCGACGGTAACTATGGCTTTCAAAAAGGGTAATTGTTCTGACCCATCGAATTACCGGCCTATATCACTGATATGCTTTTCATGCAAATTTATCAATTTCCTTATCGCCAGTCACCTATATAACAATTCTTTCTTTTTCCTCAAGCAACATGGCTTTCACCCTGAGCTATCATGCGAAACACAACTGTTCGAATTCACCACAGACCTTCACTTGAACTTGGATCCTCCTGTTAGACCAGCGTCATTTACATTGAATTTTCAAAGGCATATGATCGCGTGGATCTTCGGCGTCTCATGGCTAAACTCAGTTGTCTAAATCTTGATCCGTTTATTTTATCATGGATAAAAAGTTTTCTAATAGCACGTTTCCAATTCACAGCCATCGGCGGCAAGCTTTCGACACTCGTGCAAGTTATCTTTGGCGTTCCTCAGGAATCAGTCCTCGGCCCGTTTCTCTTTCTTATATTCATCGACAACTTACCATCCTGTATAGCGTAATCTTTTCGCCTCTTTGCGGACATTTGCGTTGTCTGGCGTCGAATCTCGAACAGAAAATACCAGTTTTCGTTACAACATGATTTCAACCTAATAGAATCATGTTGCTCACGTTGGCTCACGGAAACTAATGCCTCAAAGTGCAAATTCATGGTTGTTTCACGCAGAAAGAGTAACCCCATACATCAATACCCACTTAATTCTTCAATTCTATCTCACACAACATCTTACCGATATCTTGGCGTCTTCATTACCAGCAAACTGTCATGGTCTGAGCCTATCGCAAATATTGTAACTGATACGTCTAAGACCTTAGTTTACTTGAAAAGAACCCTGTGTCTGTACCCTTCAGAAATTGGGAAATCGGCTTATGAGACCTATGCTAGAGGCAAGTTTGAATATGCTTTCGCCATTGAAGCCCCTACAAAGAATACTTGATCGCCTCTCTCGAGATGCCCGTGTTAATTCATCGAATTATTTACACGCTAGCGTAATGCTCGTCAAATCATCTCTTCAACTTCCCCCTTTAGTAACAAGACGTAGAATCTACCGACTTGTCATATTCCACAAACTATACCACAATTTCTCCCACTTACACGGAACACTGTTACTTCCACCCACTCGAACTTCTCGCCGCCTGTTCAACTCCAACAGCGTTCAACGCCTTCATGGTTCGACCCTTTCTTTCAAAAAAAAAAATCATTTCTGCCGGCACCTATCGAACACTGACATTGCCTTCCTGATGTCGTTTCCCATGAAATGATCTCAGAAAAATTTAAGCAATCCCTAGGCACGCTTTTTTTTAGATAAATTCAGCTACGCACTTTTAAAGCTGCGTGCATTTTTATGCATTTTTACAACTAGTACAACTGTTTATAATCATGATCACCTGTTTCAATCGTTTGTAATAGCTACAAGTAATTGCCCTATGCCTTAAATTTTCGCTCGCTCACTATCTTGTGTCAACATCCTTTTTTTCAGCGATCATTAGTACTGATGTTCTATGTATTTTCTGCATTTCTGAAGGGTATGTAATAGTTTGGCTAATCATACGTCCCAAGGAATCTGTAACCACCCGCCTTAAGTAATGCCCTGCTCAGGACCTTTAAAGGTTTATAAACGATGATGATGATGATGATGATGCCTTTTGTGCAAATTGTTCGCGCAGTGAGTGCCGGCGATGAGAATTATGCCATAAGTGGGTATCGCCACAGCTCCTAGCTGAACAAAACAAGCTTTTATTTATTTACAAATACTGCTGGCGCTATTCGGGCCCAAGAAGGAGTGGATAACAAATGTCAGTGACAAAAAAGAAGAAAAAAATATAAGAAAGTACAATACTAGGTACAAAAATAAGGAAATTCTCAACATCAGGGAAAATATAAATAATATATAGCAATATAGGCATTCCTACCGAAATACGAAAAACCTCAGCACTAATGAGGAACATATTATATTGCATATTTAAAATCAAGTGTTAGGCCATTGACGAGATGGGCGAACGATTGTGTCGTGTCCGCATTAACGACCTCCTGAGGTAACTTGTTCCATAATGAAAGAGCATGAGGGAATCATGAAATTCTTTTCAGCAGCCTTCTTACCGAAAACAGCCGCCGATTGGAACCACCTTCCCTCTTCCGTTGTATCAGTAACAGACCCTTTGTTATTCAAGACTGCAATTTCTCAGCAAAGCTTGTAACTATACGCAGTTTCCATTATCTCTCTTTGTCTTGTATGTGCTTGAATTCTTATACATTTTTAGTTGACTTATGTTGCCTTCCTGATTTGCGCATCTGATACTTGTTTCTTTATTTTGTCTTTTTTTCTTGTGTGTTATATATGTTGTACCCACCCTCTCTGTAATGCCCTACGGGCCCTGAGGGTATTCTAATAAATAAATAAATAAATAAATGAGTACTGATTAACGTTCAGATCACTGAATGGTTGTCTAACTGTTTTATTATGATGAATACGGTCAAAGCGCACGGACGGGTTGGGTATGTAGCGATTGGGTGGAATTTCGAAGTGACCATGGTACAATTGATAGATGAATTTTAATCGAGAGACTATTCTACGATGAGCGAGTGTTTTCGCATTTGCCTTCTCACGAAGGGCAGAGACGCTTAAAAAACGAGAGTAGCTAGAATAAATGAACCTCAGAGCCAGGTTTTGGATCCTCTCTATTTTTCAATTAAGTATTTTTGATACGGCGCCCAGCCCAGGTCTGCATATTCTAACTTAGGCCTGATAAGCGCTCTGTAAGCTGTTAATTTTATAGAAGGTGAAGTGTGACGCAGTTTACGTTTTAAATATGCTAACTTCTTTAGCGCACTGCTACAGATGTTATCTATATGAGTTTCCCAATTTAAATTTCTTGTAAGCGTGACACCCAGATATTTCACTCACGTAGCCTTTTTTAATGGGTTCGAGCATTGGACGACCCACTCGTTACGCTGTTCGCATTGTGCGACGACTGCTAGTTTTTTCGCTGCTTTACAATGCTTTATAAGGAGTATTAACGTGATTGCTTTCTCAACATCAAGCCTGCCTAAGGCAAGTTCGGCAACAAGTCCTAAGCACCGGCATTGAACAATGGTAGACTACTTAGCTGACACAAAACTGTCGTCATTCTCCACGAGTGCTGTAAACAGCTCATATTGGGAATGGATTTCTTGCGCGAATACGGGGCTGTGATTGACATCCGTGACAGAAGCGTAACGTTCACTGTAAGCTCGGAGACTGCTACAGATGAGGAACACCAGCCACCTCACTTCCGTAATACCGATGACGACGTCACACTGCCGCCACGAAGTTGTTCTCTCGTATCCGTGCACTGTGACAGATTACGAAATGGTACTGGCGTCGCTGAACACATCAAGGAGCTCGCATTCACTAGCAGCATTTCTGTTGCCAGGGCTGTCATCACTGTTATTGACGGATGCGCTGAACTGCTATTGACAAATTTCAGCAGAGAACGCCGACACATAGTTAAAGGCACGGCTATTGCCTATTTCGACGAACTCTCGCAAACAGAAGATTGTCATTTAGTGGAGGAAGCAGCAGCGTCTACTGCCACTACACCGACACCTGTAGACGTTGGTCCAATGTTATCTCCCATAGAGCGAGACTGCCTTCTCACGCTGATCAACAAGTTCCACGGCTGCTTCTCATCCACATCAAGAGTTGGTCAAACGGCACTGACGAAACACCGCATCATCGCGGATTCCGATGCCAGACCCATCCGGCAAAATACTTATCGAGTCGCCCCAAAGGAGCGTGAGGTAATTCAAAAACCGGTGAAAACGATGCTAGAAGATGGTGTTATTCGGCCGTCTAACAGTCCTTGGGCATCACCTGAAGTACTCGTCAAAAAGAAGGATGGTAGCTTGCGTTTCTGCGTCGACTACTGTAAGCGTAATCAGATCACAAAGAAGGACGTCTACCCTCTGCCGCGTATTGATGATTCATTGGATAGACTACGAAACGCACGCTACTTTTCGTCTATGGACTTAAAAAGCGGCTACTGGCAAATTGAAGTGGATGAGAGAGATCGTGAGAAGACCGCCTTTGTTACGCCCGACGGACTTTATGAATTTCAGGTTCTTCCTTTCGGTTTGTGTTCGGCGCCAGCAACATTCCAGCGTCTCATGGACACGGATCTGTCGGGACTTAAGTGGCAAACCTGCTTGGTGTACATCGATGACGTGATTGTCTTTTCGGCGACTTTCGAAGAACACTTACGAAGGCTCGAAGCAGTTTTTGAAGCAATACGCTTGGCCGGTCTTACTCTAAAACCAGAAAAGTGCCACTTCGGCTTCCACGAACTTCGATTCCTCGGTCACGTCGTGAGCATCCAAGGGATCCGACCCGACCCGGATAAAATTGCCGCCGTGGCAAACTTCCCGCCACCATCAGACAAAAAATCAGTGCGACGTTTTTTAGGTCTCTGTGCCTACTACCGGCGGTTTAATGCTAATGTTTGGCGCATCGCATGGCCATTGACACAGCTTACTCGGGAAGATACCCCCTTCAGATGGGGCGAAGACCAACAGCAGGCATTTCACGAGCTTCGTCAGCGAATGCAAACACCCCCCGTGCTGGCCCACTTCGATGAAGACGCACCGACAATACTTCATACAGACGCTAGTAATGTGGGTCTTGGAGCAGTGCTCGTACAGTCGAAGGACAACAATGAAAACGTGATCGCCTATGCCAGCAGGACGCTGTCTCGAGCTGAAGCTAATTACACTACGGCGGAAAAAGAATGTCTTGCAATGGTATGGGCAGTCCTGAAGTTTCGTCCTTATTTGTACGGCCGCCCATTCACCGTTATCAGCGATCACCACTTTCTCTGTTGGTTAGTCAACTTGAAAGATCCGTCTGGCCGCCTTGCACGATGGAGTCTTCGGCTCCAAGAATTTGACTTCACTGTTGCCTACAAGTCGGGGAAACGACACACCGATGCCGACTGTCTTTCTCGGTCTCCTGTCGAGACGGCATCCCCCGACAACGACGATGACGACGCGGCCTTTCTCGGAATTGTGGACACTGCCAACTTTTCTCAACAGCAGCGTGGCGATGCTGAGCTGCTACCACTTATAGAATACCTACAAGGGCGAGCGAATAGCGTTCCGAAGTTATTTGCGAGAGGGCTGCCGTCATATTGCTTGCGAAATGACGTTCTTTATACGAGGAACTTTTCACCCACCGGCAGCAGCTACTTGCTCGTCGTTCCTTCTTCGCTTTGCCGTGAGGTACTGCAAGCCTGTCACGACGAACCTACTGCTGGTCACTTAGGTTACGCAAGAACATTGGCGAGGATAAGGCAGAACTATTATTGGCCAAGACTTGCTGAAGGTGTCAAAACTTACGTGCAGGCATGTCTAGATTGCCAGCGCCGCAAGCCACCATCCATCAAACCAGCTGGCCTGCTGCAGCCTGTTCGAGTGCCGGCGACACCGTTTGCACAAATTGGCATGGATTTTCTGGGCCCCTTCCCAAAGTCTGCCACTGGAAACAGGTGTATAATCGTCGCCACGGATTACCTGACCCGATACGCGGAGACAGGCGCTCTGCCACGGGCAACGGCAGCTGAAGCGGCGCAATTTTTCATCGAAGCCATCGTCTTAAGACACGGTGCCCCCGCAATAGTAATCACCGACAGAGGTACTGCGTTCATGGCCGAGCTTTTGAACACCATTTTCCGACTAAGTGGTACAGCTCACAGGAAGACAACGGCGTATCATCCCCAGACCAACGGGCTCACCGAACGCCTCAACAAGACCCTGGCTGACATGATAAGCATGTACGTAGATGTAGAGCACAAGAACTGGGACATCATTTTGCCCTACGTCACGTTCGCCTACAACACAGCTCGTCAAGAGACCACTCGGAAGACACCTTTTAGTCTCCTCTACGGACGCGAGGTTACAACAACGTTAGACGCAATGCTCCCTCATGAAAATGATGGCAATGAGACAGACGCCCAAGAGTTTACCCAGCTAGGAGAAGAAGCCAGACAACTTGCCACGTTGCGAATCACCAAACAGCAAGACGACGATGCCAAGTATTACAACCTCCGGCACAGACCCGTCATATACAACGTGGACGACAAAGTATGGGTCTGGACACCTGTTCGTCAGCGTGGGCTTTCCGAAAAGCTGTTGCGAAGATACTTCGGACCCTACAAGGTTCTGTGACGCATTAGTGACGTCAACTACGAGGTTGTTCCGGACGGCGTGCAGTGTTCAAAGCGGCGCAGACATTCACCAGAAATTGTCCACGTACTTCAGATGAAGCCTTACTTTCAGTGACTAACTGTGCAGTTTTGGTTTCGCCTTGCTTCTCAAACGTTTAACATCGGGACGATGTTTTTTTAAAGGGGGAATAATGACGCGCGTATGTGCCAGTGTTGAGGACAACGAAGGAGCGCGAGTGTCTTTGGCCGAGGGTAAAAGACGAAGAAGTCGTTGCAGTCTGTTTCCTGCGATCGATATATCGTATCTGTTTAAGGCGCTTTGTGTGCTCGTCAATCTCGCGTCGTCACAATATCTACGAAATCTTTGGCTTGTGCTGAAAAAGGTGATAAGCTCGGTGGATCAGTGTTCCAATTTAAGTTGGGCAGGTTAAAATCGCGTAGTAGAAACAGAGGCATGAAAAGAAAGCTGTTACGAGAGCACAACTCAGGTCTCACGGAGCGATGTAGTTGTCCGCCGCTGGTGTCGGTAACCACATCGCCCAAAATTTAAAAAAACAAGCACCCGTCGTGAATTCTTCTCAGAAAAAATGTTCTGAAATGCCATTCCTTTCTTCTGAGCCTTTGCTGTAAAACAAAACCTTTTTAACCCTAGGTATTTTTCTCTCTACAAACTTGAGGCTAACTTTTTAGGCCACCTTTCTTCAAAAGTTTAACCGCTTGTTGTTTAACCTTCTCGAAATTCACAGTTGCGATTAATTCGAGCCTATTTTTTTCTCTTCCGCTCATCCTCACGTTTTGAGCAGCTTCCTTCAGTAGAAATCTTTTCGAAATCACCGTTAGAGAGGAAAAAGAACTTGACCACAGAGGAAAACCAGTAGACGAGTTGCCACTCGTCTATGAGTGGCAACTCGTCTCTGTCTATTGTCCGTCTGTCTATTGGCGCCTACGAAGTCCTTGAGAGGACTTCATAGGCGCCAACAGACAGAGGTACTGTACGCCTGTGAAGAACAGCCGCATTTTCTCACTTCACTTCGCGCCAGGCTGTTCATTGTAAATCCAGTGTTCGCGAACCAGTTTGGTTTCACTGGCAGTATGAGGCCCCTTCTCGAGGCCGGGGTAAAGGGAGAGGGAAAGAAAAAGTTGGCGCTACTTAACCTAGCCAATAGAAAACGCATGGAGGGGCTTTTGCCTAAATCATCACAGAAACAGCTGGACTGACTGCACGTGCGCTCTTAGAGACGAAAGGCCAGTGTGCATGACGTCACCCTTTTTTATGGAGGCAGCATCAGCTGTGCAGCTGCGTCCACGTGGCCGCGAGGTAGCGCTGACAGCACTAAGTTTGGCGGGATTTTGACCCAATTTGAACCACGATCGATAGCGGATATATTATTCACCATTACAAATATTCATTTGTACCTCAGATGAGTTTTAGGTCGCGAATCGCTACTAGGGGGTCAATAGCTACTCGTTCACGTAAAAATCCTGACATGAGTAAATTTGATGTCAGTGCTTCTTTAAAGACTTTTGTACGTAAAACCTTGGTTTTGGAGTCACTTCTATTTCTAGAGCTCACCGCTTGGGCGTTTTTTGAATAACAAAGGCCGACCTATTAGAGCCGAATTTTCTAAGGAAAAAGATGTGGCATCTGTTCTTAATCTTGTTACAATTTGAAGGGCAGTGATCTTAATCTCTCACGTGACTACTTTGAGGCAGTTTGTCAAAACGACGTAGACTGTGGCAGTTTTCAAAGACAACAAAAAAACAGGGTGACCCTATTCGTTTGTCATTCAATAAACTACATTTTAAATTGACGAATACATCTGGGACACGCCTTGCAATTGGGTGGTGCTCGTATTAGAGCCTTCGGCCAATTGACATGATTCAGACGATCACGCAGTTTCTTATGGCGCACCAGGACTGCTATCGATCCCGAAGCGTTTGTAGAACATTTGCTTTCCGTATACCAACATAAAAAAGCACTATGACCAGAAGTGTCAGCCTCTACACACTTATCGAATCATCTGATGCCTTGATAATTCTTATAACAGAAACGGGGCTTAAAAACTACATTACACAGCAACATACTATCCCATCAGTCATGTTAAAAAAATTTTAATTGTGACCTGATTGACAGAAAAATATCACTACACTTGTCTTGCCGAACATGATAATATTACCGGCTGTGTTAATAACACGGTGTTCTTGAAAGAAAACATGCGTCTAAGATATCTGTTGTTAAACAGGGTAACTTAGATAAAAAAACCTCGCATTAGGTTTCTTTTTCGAACAGTTGATAGCTGAATCTTTCCATTCAATTGTACAGAACCAGACGCTGTTCATATCTACCCTCATTAACCTTATTGCGCCACACATACCGACTATTTAATTTGGTGCAGCAAAAGTGCACTTTGGTTTTATGTGCGATTGCGAAGCGCCAATAGTAAGAAAGAGCGTTTTTATGGGCTGGTAGTTGCTAACAACCTACTAACTACATGAGAAGCTACAAAGAAATGGACAACAATTATCAAAAAGAGCTGAAATCCGCACGAGATCAGTTTTACAGAAGCGTTTTACCCCCCATGCTTACTAATATCTCTCGTAAGTTTTGGAGCGTTATTAACTCACATTGACGTCCTAAATCATCCTTAACAAATTCTAATGATGGCCGACTCGACTATGTCCACTCTGCTGAACTTCTTAGCAATGCTTTTTTGTTGGTTGTTACTCGAGTACTTCCTTTTCCCCCTCTCAGACCAGCCCATAATTGTTGTTTGCCTGCAAATGTCATTTGTGAAGATAAAATTTTTTCTTTAGTAGCCAACCTAAAGTACTATGGGCCTTTTGGATTTTTCAATGAAATTCTTAAGAAAATTATCTTGAAGTGTTTGTCCAGTTATTCGTGCTTTTTTCGCTTGTGGTTCCACACCTGGCACAAAGCTAAAGTTATACCTATCTTCAAATCAGGCACTCGCTCCAATCCCCTTAACTACAGACCCATTTCTTTTACTTGTACCTTCTGAAAGCTCCTAAAACATGTTATTCACTCACAGATCTTTTTTTTATCTCGAGTATCACAACATCATTTTCAAACAGCAGATCAATTTTCGCTAGAGATTCTCTTGTGACACTCAGCTTGCAAGATTTACTAACGACCAACTTGCCTTCATGGGCATCAGATTTCCGGTTGACGCGTTATTTGCTCGACTTCTTGAAGGTATTTTATCTTATTCCTTACGACAGCTGCTCAAATTAACGAATCTAAATATTGACTCACAGCTTGTAGCGTGTATTGAAGACTGTCTGCTTTTGCGTCCAATTCACCTCCGTAAATGGTCTCAGACTTGGGTGCACGTTAAAGAACCCCAGGTTGTCGAAATTTCCGGAGTCCTCCACTACGGCATCTCTCATAATCACATGGTGGTTTCGGGACGTTAAAACCTACATATAAATCAATCAAATAATCACCCGTAAACAGTTCTAACTCTTCAATGGCACAAGTCACATCCGGTGTACCCCAAGGGAGCGTGCTAGACCCTCTGCTCTTTCTTTTATTTATGAACGATTTACAGAATGACATTTATACTCGAATTAGATTGTTCGCAGACAACTTCGTTGTGTACCATACTATCGGAAGTGATGAGGACCACAGAGCCCTGCAATCTGACCTCGAATCCATCAGGTCATGGTGTTCATAATTACAAATTAGGCTAAACCACTCAAAGAATAAACGCATCTTTTTTACATGAAATTCTAGCTGCTTCTTAACTACACCTACACTTATTCGCGCACTTGTAGACTCCATCACGTCATACAAATACCCAGGTCTTCACCCCCAATACAAATTTTCCTGGAACAATCACATTAATCACATTTTTGCACCGGCTAACCACTCCCTCGGGAAGTCAAAACGCAATCTGCGTCATGCTTCCACGTATGTACAAAACTTTGCGTATATTACTACAGAGAAATAAAAAAAGCATCTTAAGAATGGACACTCTCAAAGACGCCAGCGGCCCAGTTGGTCATATCGCAACTGGTGGTTGGTGAGAGAAACTGGCCTACGCTTCCCGTTTCGGTTTCACTGGCACAAATTTTGGATTACTGTGCACAACCAACGTTTGGCTATGGCAAAATTTGATGATTTCATACCACTTTTTTTTCGCCCAAATGGCAAAGCTGTTGTTTGTTATTTTGATTTAGCAATTCCTTATTTTATTAGTTCAAAATTGTTCTTGCGAATTGAGGTCATGGTGTAATTTCCATTTCGACTAAGTTTCAATAAAAGAGATGCAGGTTGTCATAATTCACTATAGCTTTATTCATCGCGCTTGTTTTTTTAGGAACAGTCAATTCTATGCATCAATCAAAGAGACAGGAGTCGGAGTGTCCGCAGTGTTTTAGGGGCGAAGCTCCTTAAGGTGTGGGTCTGTACATCTTCCTATGTATGTGGTAGAAGTAGCCACCGGTAGCACATACCCACTCTAGAGCGGGCATGAGCCACAAGAGATGTGAGATGGGAGATGACGGTACTTGTAGTGTTCACTAGATGGACGCACGCACGCACGGACAAATTGACAGACAGACAGACTAGCAGACGGATGGATGGACGCGCGGACGTATGGACGAATGGGCGCATGAACGTACAGACGAATGGATGAAAGGACTTGTGGACGGACGCGTGTATGAACGCATGGATGATCGCGTTGACGGACGAAAACAAGAACGAACGGATGGACGCAAGCACGGATGGGCTGACGGATGCTTCGCCCCTCTTATCATCATTCACTCCGTAAATATGCTGCAATTTTCTTTTTATTCCAAGGAAAGGTAGAGGCTGAGCATGTCTAAAGCACAAAATGAGAATACCATCACACAGAAATGCTTAGCTACACTGTATACCATGGGCAATGTTCACGTCTTGCCGCAGCATAGAGCCGCAAACTGTTTTTCAGCGAACCTGGCCATCGTCACAAAATTAAAAAAGGTGACAACTACGTGAAGAAGACACACGTAAGAAACATAGAAACACGCCCCACACAAAGCGCAACGTACGTGGGCGTGTTATTAAATTTTTACATGGTCATGGTGTCTTATTCGCACAGTTGTAACCTTTTTCTGAATCAATGACCCAACTAGCCCAACAACATGTCATTCAAAAGCTTCGCTTGAAAACGTGCCTCACCTGCTGTCTCACAAACCTATACACCGAAGTAGCCGTTGTCAACGAAACCTTTCCATTGTCATGCCTTGGCTTGTCGCATGCTGGTGTGGCGAGTACACGAATCGGTGCCAATCGTAGATGTTGTTTATGGCAGCGCGGCTCAAGAAAAACATTCACGTAGGCTGTGTTGAATAAATTGTTTTTATGTGTAAAAAACATGCCAAATATGCGCGTATAATTAATATCAAGTTTGTAGAAAGCATCAGGTTTGATTGATAATGAGTTTTTTTCTTTTTCGCGTTTGCGTCTTCTGTCGTTTCTGGAGAGCACTAGTTTGTTACGTCATCATGACGTGCAGCCGCGGCCACGTCTGTGCAGAGCACCCGATCAGCTGGTTTTGGCACTGCGAGGTGAAACCTTGAGGCAGTTTCGGGCTTTGAAATGGTGCATCAGAAGCATGCGTGGTCTAATTGTCAGGCTGAAAACCTCAGAGCCCGATACTGCCCCAAGGTTTCGCCATGCAAAACGACAACTGGCTGCTCGCGTGCTCCAGACAGACGTGATCACGGCTGTACTTCCTGAGGCTAGATTTCACTGACTGTTGACTTTTAGCTTTTTTTTCTCTATGATACTACCCTTATCCGCCCGAAAATGAAGTACGCTTCCGCCATATGGGATACGGATCGAGCATACATCATTGATAACATAGAATCTCTGCTGAACGGCTTTTCGCTTCATTTATTCTGACCACTTTCGTTTCACTACTACCTCTTCCTTAGAAGCTCGAGCTGGTCCTAACCTTTCCCAACATTGTAAACTTGCTCGATTATCTCTTTTTCATAGTATCTATCATCTTACGCTGCTTCACGACGACTTTTTTCAATCACCTTTAGCAATTCTTGCTCGCCGCGATCACCCTCTGATGGTCAGGCACATCACATACTGAACCTGATCTTTAAATAATTCTTTCATACCAAAAACCAATCTTTAATGGAAACCTAATGATGAGCCTCGAACTACCACAATAGATTTAGTTATTTATATGAATACAAAACTTTTACGCGTATTCAAATTGTGTTACATGTACTTATGAAGTCTCGAAGTCGAGAACTGTATCTCGAACTCCTGTTTAGGGCAAATTGTAGTAAAACAGTACTTCAGGCAACATAAGCAAAAATCGAAAGTGTAAACTAAACGCGTTGGCAGCAGAACATTAAAATTTTACTAAATGTATATAAACTTATGCCACAGTCGTTTCCTCAAGTTTCGATATCGCCCCGTTACACTATGTTCAGCACAAACCGCACGTATGGTGTAAGAGAAACTTCGAGGATGTAGTATATCGCTTCGTTAAGATTTCGCCCAGCCCCGCCGTGGTGGTCCAGTGGCTAATGTACTCGGCTGCGGTGGCTGCATTTCCGATGGAGGCGGAAATGGTGTAGGATCGTGTTCTCAGATTTGCGTGCACGTTAAAGAACATTAGGTGGTCAAATTTGCCGGAGCCCTCCACTACGGTGCCTCTCATAATCATGTGGTGGCTTTCGGACGTTAAACACCACATATCGATCAAGATTTCACCCACTTCATGAACCTGTCAGATTACTCTGGAACCTACGTCACTGTTAGTGATAACGCTAGAATGTTTGATGGAAAGAGTATAATTGCCGACACGCTTCTCCGCTTGTCAGTTGATCGAAGGCCGACGCTCTGCCTGCTGCTATCAGTGCCAATGTCTTGCTGTAATCAGACATTTTTTTACGTGGCCACAAGTTCGGCCAAATAAATAAACACTTTTCATTAGGACAAGTCGTCTCTACCTTTGTCAGTGTCACGACTCCGTGTCATCTGGTGGAGGCGCTTCCCGGCCCATGTACCGAACGCCCCCTTCAGCAGTGAGCCAAGCCCACACCGTGAAGAGGACACTAAATCCAACCTCGATCAGCGAGCTAGTCGCAGGCAGTGAGGGCTACATCCAGAGTACGGGGCTCTACCTGACAACAATCGCAAGCTCAAGGCCATCACAACTACAGCGGCCACTATGACTGCCCCTCTGCCAACGGCCGCAACGATCGTCATGCAGCAGCCGAGAGAGCCACCAACCTTCCACGGATCATGTGAAGAAGCGGAGACCTGGCTGGAGACATATGACCGAGTGGCCGCCTTAAAGAAATGGGACTTGAAAGAAAAGAGGCGCCGTCTACGTTTACCTGGAAGACGCGGCGAGGATTTGGTGCGAGAACCACAAGGGGTCACTTCAAGCCTGGGTTCTGTTCCGCGGCGCATTCCTAAAAACGTTCACGAGTGTCGCCAGAAAAGAAAGGGCCGCTGCTGTGCTCGGAAGACGGGCGCAGCTTCCGAAGGAAAGCGTCATATTTTTTGCAGAAGAAATGATTCACCTGTTCCGACTCACGGACCCTGACATGACTGAGGATAAAAAGGTTCATTTGCTCGTCTGAGGGGTAAATCGAGACCTCTTCGCTGGACTGGCACAGAACCCACCCAAATCAGTTCAAGAGTTTGCCTACAACCCAAGAGAAGCTACAACCACCGAGAAGACTGTAAATGTGTGCCCGGTAGTACGATCGCTGATTGATGCAAGATGGCGCAGCTGTTCACACCCTCAGCTCTGACGACATACGCAAAATGATACAACATATCGTGCGGAAGGAGGTACGGAAGCTGCTGCCTTTATCGCAGCTTCAAGTGGACCAAATTGCTGACATTGTCCGCGAAGGAGGTCGGCAATCACTTGGAGTTTCCGAGGCACCGCAGCCTCAGCTGCAAGAAATGAGCTGCGCTGCTGCTGCCTGACGCTACGTCCCCTAACCATACCCACACCAAAACACCGTTCCGCCAAACTTTCGGCGCCAGACACCGCCACCGCCGCCACCACCGGCGTCCTACCGTTCTCCTCTCGGCCAGCGTCTCACACCAAGAAAAACGGACGTTTGGCACACCCCTGACAACCGCCCGCTATGCTACCACTGCGGGGAGGCCGGCCACACCTACCGCCACAGCCAGTACTGACAAATGGGGGTCCCGGGATTCGTCGTCAGCGCACCGCGTCCGTAGCTGGGTGAAAAGCCTCGCGACATCGCTGACTACATCACCGGAACACAGTGGCAAGAACAACGTCCCCGTCGCCCGGCTGCTACAACTCTCCGCACCTCCAGCCCTACACAGAAACAATCCGTGGCAGGTAGCCTAGCCTACATCCCTCGGAAAACTTAGGGCAGCAACGTATGAAGGGGCGGTTGCTGTTTGACGAACTACCGAAGATCCTCCGCCGCCGACAATGACGCCACAACGAAACTTTCAGAAAACATCATTCCGACCTAGCTGTGACATGAGAACCTTTCGTATTGAAGACGACCTAATGAGGCAACACGGAAGCATCGGAACAAGCCGCCGTAGTCGCGACCCAATGCCGCGGCCTCACTGCAACGTGCAACAACAAACTATTGACCTCGACGTTCTTATGGACGGCCACAATGTGACAGCTGTCGTCGACATTGGAGCTGACTATTCCGTCATCAGCGGAGCGTTCGCTACGAATTTGAAGAAAGCGAAGACCGCATGTAAAGGCCCGGAGATCCGGACAGCTGGAGGTTCCTTAGTAACGCCGGCAGAATTCCGCACAGCGAGTCTCCATTAACGAACGGATTCGCCCCGCAAGTTTTGTGGTCCTACAACGTTGCTCCAGAGACATCATTCTTGGTATGGACTTGTTGGACCTTCACGGTATTGTCATGAACCTCAAATCAAAGTCAATAACGCTATCGACAGAAAAAGCGCTGCCGCCGCACACGCGATCAGGTGTCACAGAACGAGCGCTAAATTATAAAGAGCGCGCCGCCAAATCCTTGCGACAACGGGCGGCAAAAACGCCGCGAGGAAAAAAAAAGAAAAAAAAAGAAAGCAAACATCCAGGGCTCCCGGGCGCGCGCTCTCCCCGCAGAAGCACGGCTTCGCAGACGATCCTCCTCACCCCACATCGGCGGCCCAGCAAGGCCGCGATTTTTCTAGAACGAAGGAGGCGGGGTCAGACCGAGTGAATCATCCTCCGGAGAGGGCAGTCGAACCGTCTCGTGCCTCTCCCCAGCCTTCGCTGCGCATCGCGCCGACGAAATGAGGAGAAACATCTGGAAAGTCGCGCGCAAGGTATTTAACCGAGCAGCCGAGACGAGAAATCAGGAGAAGACAGAAAGTTAGCGCCGGAGCGCGTAGGAATTCCGCCGTGTAGTCGGCGAAGGTTCTGCCCGTAGTGACAGAACAGGAGGAGACGGAAGTGAGCGCCAGAGTGCGTAGAGATTCCGCGGTGTAGTCGGCGAAGTTTTGGTCCGTAGGGTCGGCTCGAGCTACAGGCAAGAGCGTGGGTTTACCGCTATCGAGCGAAGACGCGGGACACAGCTGCGTGTGTGAAGCCGACGGATTTCCGGCGAAGAAGTTTGAAGCTTGGAGAGTGGCCATTTGAGGACGCGAGGTTTCCTGGAAGAGAAACTTCGAGAACTACGGAACGACAACAACGCTGGACTTCGAGTGAGTGATTCTCGGAAGAGTATCATTCAGACTTTTGTTCCAAGGACTTTGGACTGAATAGGTTTTCTATCTCTTTAGTCCTTAAGTGTCTTGGTTGTTCAATGCATGCGACTGCATTGTAGTGCGTATTGTTGTCTGTGTCCGTTGTTTTGAGTGTGGCTAATTGTACTGTGTAGTACGTTGTCTGATTGGTGACGTATTGTATGTAACTATTGTGGAGTGTGCATTCTTGTGTATTGTTTTCGATCCGCCATTTTTGAGAATATAATATTTGTTTTGTTTATCAACTCTCGACTCTGGCTTGTTCTTTGGGCCACAGCCGGCGTCCGCTGGCGCACCAATAAGGACCACTTCTAAATTGTCCACGCTTTCGTGGTGCGGTTCGGGGGGCCGATACTTCGGCTCTTGGAACTAGCCCGGCGATCGCCTCCCTAATAAACGGGACATGTGTGACAATTAATCTGGCGTCCGCGACATAGGACCTTTTGGTGCACAGTGTGTCCAAAGTAGTAAGAAAGAGCCTCGAGTTGGTGATACTGCTATCGGAACGATTCTGTGTGTTGTTCAGTGTTCTCGTTAACGAGTGCAGGAGAGTTTTCCGATAGATTGATTTAGGCAGATACTTTTTGCACGCGGCAAGGTTGTATTTGCGAGTTGCGAGACACAATGGATCTCAAAAAGTTAGTTGCTCTTGGTAAGAAGATGGGTCTTTCTGGCGCCGAACTACGGAAGTGGGTAAGCCAGAAGGAGAAAGAGGCGGTGGAGAGAGAGAGGTTGGCAGCAGAGAGAGCCAAGGAAGAAAAAGCAGCTGAGTTGGAGCGAGAGAGGTTGGCAGCTGAAAGGGCGAAAGAAGAAAGAGAGGCAAAGGAGCGACAGATGAAAGAAGAAAGAGAGGCAAAGGAGCGACAGCTGAAAGAAGAAAGAGAGCTGCAATTGAAGTTGGAGCTGGAGAAAGAAAGACTGGCAGCTGAGAGGGCGAAAGAAGAAAGAGAAGCGGAGATGGCTGAAAGGGAACGGCAGTGGCAGCACGAGATGGAACTCGAGCGGCTCCGTTTGCAACAGCGAAGCGAAACTCCCGTCCAAGCTAGAGTTGAAAGCAGCGAACGGGAAGATCACGGCTTCCGCTTGAACCCAAGCAAGCTGCTCGTAGCGTTTGATGAAAGGAAGGACGACCTTGACGCGTACCTTCACTGATTTGAGACGATTGCGAAGAGCCAGAATTGGCCGGAACATCAATGGGCAACTGCTTTGAGTACTTGCTTGAGTGGTGAAGCGCTCAGTGTGTACGGTAGGCTGACGCCGACCGATGCAGCCAACTATGCAAAGGTGAAAGCTGCTTTGCTGAAGCGATTTAGATTTACCGTGGAAGGATTCCGGGACAGATTTAGGGCAGGAAAGCCAGCTGATGGTGAGACGGCTACGCAGTATGCCGCCCGACTTTGCCATTATTTCGACAGATGGATTGAACTTTCAGGGACAGCGCAGGAGTACGATGAGCTTAGAGAGCTGCTAATTAGAGAACAATTTCTTACTAGTTGCCACCCAAGCCTGTCACTGTACTTAAAAGAGAGGAAGGCTGAGTCACTTGAAGGAATGCTTGAATTGGCTGATCAATTCTTGGAAGCGCAATGTGGAACTAATTTGGCCAAGGTCAAGAAGGATTGTCCCGATGATTTGAAGAAATTGGCTCCCGAAGAAAAGAAGCGTGCACCAGAGAGCATTCCGCGATGTTTTCTGTGCAACCGAGTGGGTCATCGCGCGAAAAACTGTCGAACAATCTTTACGAGCCCTACGGTTGTAAAATGTTTCAAGTGTGGTCAGACTGGGCACAAAGCAGATGCATGTCGGAACGGAGTGAATCAAACTCACCAGGTATCCTGTGTGCAAGCGGCACCGAAATCTGATAATAATGCCGTCACTGATGGATTCGTAGAGTTGAAGAATGGGGAGAAAATTCCTTTTGTGGGGGCTGTAATGTCAAAACAGCCAACCGGTGTTACGAAGGGAATGCCAACGCTTCCTGGAAAGATTGCAGGCAAGAAGATTACGGTTCTAAGAGACACCGGTAGCTCCACAGTTATCCTGAGGAGAAATTTGGTACGGGAAAGAGAGTTGACAGGCAGAACGAAACCGGTTTGCCTAATTGACCGTACGGTCCGGATGCTTCCCGAAGCAGAAATTGAGGTTGAAACCCCGTACTTCAGCGGGAAGGTTACTGCTTTATGCATGACGACCCCCCTGTATGACCTTGTCATCGGAAACATCGACGGGGCGCGAGGGCCAAGTGATCCAGAATGTTTGGGAGAAGACCCGAAGATAGAGCCCTCGCCAACACAGCGGCCGCGAGATACGGTGGAGGAGCATCCCGTGACGGGTCTCACTAGAGCCCAAGGTGAAGCTGCGGCGCAAGAGACAGCGAAGGAGAAGACGATCGTGTCGAATAAGTTCACAGGCCGAGCAACTGGACGTACGTCGGCACGACCTCGACCGACTGACAGTGTAAAGGAGACGGAGTTGGCCAGCCGGGCAAAATGTAGAGGCATGATCAAGCGGGTAAATAAACAGACAGGACCCGTCGAATGTAATGACGCGTTAACGGTGTCGGAAGAGACAACGATGGCTGAGACGACGCCGCAGATATCGTCGTTGGAAAGGGCTCGCCGAAAAAGAACGTGGAAACACAAGAAAAGATCGAGCGAGCACCGCAAAAAGGGGCGCAAGCGCTGCTCGGAGTACTCAGGATAAGTGCTGAGATCGAATCTGAATGTGTTGGGCAGTGCTGAGTGCCATATGTTGTGTTAATATTGTGTTATCCTGTGTCACAAGTGTCGAAGTGTTGTGCCGTGATGTGATGAATAGTATTGGACCATTGTTGTAATGAGAGAACTTCGTACAATTGTATTATTGGGAATGTGTGGTGCAGTGTTGTACTCATGTGCTTGTGGTGGTGTTTTCACGTGTTGTTTAATTGAATTACAATGTACAATTGTATTAAGTGATCTATTGTGAATGTGAAGTGTCATGAGCGACTGATGGTGTTACAGTCTGTGAGAGTGTGTGGTGACTTTTCGCGCTCGTTTGTGTGGTTTTGAATATTATGAGATAATATTCTTAAAGTGGGGGGCAGTGTCACAGAACGAGCGCTAAAAAAAAAGAGCGCGCCGCCAAATCCTTGCGACAACGGGCGGCAGAAACGCCGCGAGGGCAAAAAAAGAAAAAAAAGAAAGCAAACATCCAGGGCTCCCGGGCGCGCGCTCTCCCCGCAGAAGCACGGCTTCGCAGACGATCCTCCTCACCCCACATCGGCGGCCCAGCAAGGCCGCGATTTTTCTAGAACGAAGGAGGCGGGGTCAGACCGAGTGAATCATCCTCCGGAGAGGGCAGTCGAACCGTCTCGTGCCTCTCCCCAGCCTTCGCTGCGCATCGCGCCGACGAAATGAGGAGAAACATCTGGAAAGTCGCGCGCAAGGTATTTAACCGAGCAGCCGAGACGAGAAATCAGGAGAAGACGGAAAGTTAGCGCCGGAGCGCGTAGGAATTCCGCCGTGTAGTCGGCGAAGGTTCTGCCCGTAGTGACAGAACAGGAGGAGACGGAAGTGAGCGCCAGAGTGCGTAGAGATTCCGCCATGTAGTCGGCGAAGTTTTGGTCCGTAGGGACGGCTCGAGCTACAGGCAAGAGCGTGGGTTTACCGCTATCGAGCGAAGACGCGGGACACAGCTGCGTGTGTGAAGCCGACGGATTTCCGGCGAAGAAGTTTGAAGCTTGGAGAGTGGCCATTTGAGGACGCGAGGTTTCCTGGAAGAGAAACTTCGAGAACTACGGAACGACAACAACGCTGGACTTTGAGTGAGTGATTCTCGGAAGAGTATCATTCAGACTTTTGTTCCAAGGACTTTGGACTGAATAGGTTTTCTATCTCTTTAGTCCTTAAGTGTCTTGGTTGTTCAATGCATGCGACTGCATTGTAGTGCGTATTGTTGTCTGTGTCCGTTGTTTTGAGTGTGGCTAATTGTACTGTGTAGTACGTTGTCTGATTGGTGACGTATTGTATGTAACTATTGTGGAGTGTGCATTCTTGTGTATTGTTTTCGATCCGCCATTTTTGAGAATATAATATTTGTTTTGTTTATCAACTCTCGACTCTGGCTTGTTCTTTGGGCCACAGCCGGCGTCCGCTGGCGCACCAATATGGACCACTTCTAAATTGTCCACGCTTTCGTGGTGCGGTTCGGGGGGCCGATACTTCGGCTCTTGGAACTAGCCCGGCGATCGCCTCCCTAATAAACGGGACATGTGTGACATCAGGAAAGCATGCTTCAAATGTGCTCGAAGAACAAGGAACCATTCCTTCTCGCTCCAGCGTAAGCACTTCTGTCAGCACACAGATAGCAACAACCATGCAAGGCGTCGTTGATGGCGACCAATGCCTGTTAATCAACCACGAAATTTCAATTGCCAGAGGAATAGCGGAACTGCGAGGAGGGAAAGCTATAGTGATGCTTTCGAAATGCAGCAACGAATACACGTACGTCAGCAAAGGCACCACGGCTGCCTACATCGAAGCCATAGTGGGAGCCAGCAACGCTTTTGCTTTCGCCGAATCTACCGAAGCTCCGACGACGAACCAAGCTTGTCAACTAGCTTTCGAAGTTAACGATAGCCTTCTGACGCATAAGCAAGAACAGCTCATAGCTCTGCTCCTACAATCCAAGGAGTGTTTTCATCTTCGTCAAAAATTCGACAGCCCCGTTTGCAAAACATCGGATCCTAACTGAAGAGAGTGCCAGGCCACACCATCAGAGCCCGTGCGGAGTGTCGACGCGAGAACGCGATGCCACAAAAAAGCAGGTTGACGAAATGCTACGCCACGACATTATCCAGCCTTCAAAGAGTCCATGGGCGTCTCCTGTTGTGTTAGTCAAGAAGACGGACGGAACTCTACGCTGCTGCGCCGGCCATCGCCCCCTGAACAAGATTACGAAGAAGGACATGTATCCTGCCCCCTGGATAGACGACGCGCTCGATCAACTTCACAATGCGAGGTATTTTTCCTCGATGGACCTCAAGACCAGCTATCGGCAGATTGAAGTTGACGAAAGATATCGAGAAAAAAACTGTCTTCATTACACCGGATGGTCTGTTCGAGTTCAAAGTCGTAGCCTTGGGTCTTTGCTCGGCGCCCACGACTTTCCAACGTGTTATAGATTCAGTACTGGCCGGCTAAAGTGGCACACTTGCCTTGTGTACCTGAACAACGTCGTGGTGTTTTCCTCGAACTTCGACGAACAAGTCCAGCGCCTTGAAGCTGTATTACAAGCTATCAAGAACTCCCGACTCACGCTGAAGTGACACTTTGCATACGACGAGCTCTTGTTCCTGGGCCACGTCCGATCGTGACTGCTGCAATGTGATTAATGATGTACTTGTTTCTTATTTTTCTGAGGCAACATCCTTTTGTATGCCTTCTGTCGAAGACCTTTCCTTTTTTCCTATGGATTTCATATCTGTTGATTCATCTGGAGTATGCCACATAATAGAAAAAAATGAAATTCTCTAGCTCTGCAGGCAACGACGGCATCAATTCAAAGTTCCTAAAGAACACAAAACTTTGTTCTTCCATTATACTCGCTGAACTTTTTGCAGTCTCTGCAGTCTTCCACTTTGCTAGATGGTTGGAAGGTGGGTAAGGTGGTTCCACTTCACAAATAAGGTAACACCTACTCTCCCCTCAATTACAGGCCAATATCTTTAGCCAGTGTGCCCTACAAACTTCTCGAGCACATCACCTATTCAAACTTACTATCTTTTCTCGAACCCAATTCATTTTATCTCCTTGGCAACACGGTTTCAAGAAGCACTTCTCTTGTGAAACGCAGTTACTTTATTTTACTAACGATATTTTTCGTGCTTTGGACAATGATTTCATCATCGACTGCATCTTTTTAGATTACGCTAAAGTCTTCGACATTGTTTTGCATACTTTCCTTTTTCTTAAAATGAGCAAGCTGAATATAGATCCTAACATCCTTGACTGGATTCACTCTTTTCTAACTAACCGTCCACAGTATGTTGTATTGCTGTAACATCAGGCGTACCACAGGATTAGGTTTTAGGTGCATTGCTTTTTCTTATTTATATTATTGGTTTGCCTGTCGGAATTAATTCTATCATTAAGCTTTTTGCTGATGATTGCGTGCTGTATCGTGTCATTCATAACCCACATGGCGTTTCTACATTGCAGTCGGACATTGACTTGAAATTAAACATCCGTAAGTGTAAAGTTTGAGAGTAATGCACCACAATAAAGTCAATGGCCATTTTGTCTATACCCTTAAGAACTCCTCTTTAAACCCCGTTACTAGTTACCGTTACCTTGGCGTGCATATAACCCACAACCTCTCTTAGAATATGCATGTTGAACATGTAATTAATAACGCTAATCGCATGCTTGGATTTCTCCGCCGTCATTTTTCATCCGTTCCTTCAGATTTAAAACTTAAACTGTACACAACACTCGTTAGATCAAAATTGGAGTACGCTTGTTCTAATTGGGATCCATTGAGCTCCGTACTAACTACAGCCCTTGAATCAGTTCGGAACCGTGACGCTCGTTTTGTGCTCTCTAACTACAACCGCTACGCCAATGTTTCTTCAATGAAAACTACCCTAGGTTTACCAACACTTAAATCACGCCGTAAGTACTTCCACCTCTACCTATTTCATTTCATTTCATTTCATTTATTTATACTGTTAGCCCAGAAGTGGGCCGTTACAGGGTGGAAGTACAAACAATTATTTGCAAAAAAGAAGTACCGTACAGGTCTCGAGATAATTTCTCGGTATTATTGTGACCAGCAACTCGAAGTTATACATAACATATATAAATGGAACACACATGCGATGCAATACATACGCGCAGAACAGCACATGACGCATTTGAGGCGGCACTTTTGCACCGCTCTGAAGATTTGAAAGACAACTACTGCAGAATCATGCAACCAACAAAAAAGTACACACACACGCCAAAAAAAAACATATGTCACTGTTATTCGGAAAATAAACGTTTTAGATTCTGTTCAAATGATGTAAGCGAGGAACAACCAATTATAGACTCTGGCAGCATATTCCAATCTTCAATAGCACGTGGAAAGCATTTCACAAAATGCTTTACGCGAATCCAACACCTAAAAATGATATTTTTCTTCCCCCAAATTATGTATCACCACGGTTCGACCATCATCTTAAAGTTAAAGTTCGCATATGCCGCACTAACACTTGCCATGCTATTTTTGCCTCAAACAAGCAGTGACTGGAACCACCTTCCTGCCTCCATTGCTGCAATCGAAGAATCTGCCGCCTTCGAAATTGCAGTTATTGATGTATTGTTTCAGACCACTCCTCTCTGTGATGCCCTCGGGCCCTGAGAGTATAAAAATAAATAAATAAATAAATCAGTAAGTCCGGAATTTACCCCGACCCTCAGAAAACAGCTCCCATTGCCAACTTCCCACCGACAAGAAGGCCGTGCGTCAATTTCTTGGCCTATGTGGCTATTGCAGGTGGTTTGTCAAAAAGTTAACCTAAAATACAGAGGCTCTCACTGACCTTACCAGAACTGACGTGGAGTTTAAGTGGGGAAACTCCACAAGAGGAAGCATTTCAGGAACTGAAACCATGCCAGCAGATACTTCCGCTACTTGCGCATTTCGACGAATTCGATGAGACAGAAATACACACCGACGCAAGCAACTCGGCGCCGTTCTTGTGCAAAAGACTAACGAACTGGACAGAGTCATCAGCTACCCTAGCCAGTCGCTATCAAAGGCAGGTACCAACTACTCCACAACAGAAAAGGAGTGCCTTGCAATTATATCGGCTACATCGAAGTTCCGCCGCTACTTTTACGGCAGGCTTTTCAAAGTTGTCAGCGATCCCCTGCCTTGTGTTGGCTAGGTAACTTGAAAGACCCTTCAAGTTGCCTCGCATTGTGGAGCCTGAGACTTCCGGAATTCGACGTTACTGTCGCTTACAAGTCTTGAAGAAAACACTCTGACGCCGCCTGCCTGTCACGCGCCTCCTTCGAACCAACGCCGAAGGACGAACATGATGATAACTGCTTCCTAGGAGCCATAAGTGCCGACGACTTCGCCGAGCGACAGCGAGCTCACCCGGAACTCAGGAGCCTTGTAGAATACCTCGAGGGCAAGGCTGACGTTGTTCAAAACGTATTCAAGCGAGGAGTTGTGTTGTTTTTTCTTGCGGAAAGGCGTTCTCCTAAAGCAAGACTTCTCGTCTCTTTGGGCCAACTACTTCGTCGTAGTACTTTCAGCGTTACGTACAGAAGTTCTAGATGCTCTACACGACCACCCGACGGCTGGACACCAGGGTGTTTCTCAAATGCTCGCAAGAATACAGTAGAAGTATTTCTAAGCACGCATTTTCGCTGACGTCTCTCGCTATGTGAAGACATGCCGGGACTGTCAACAACTAAAGACACCACCGACTAGGCCAGCCAGGCTTCTATAGTCCATCCAGCCACCACACCGGACGTTCTAGCAAATCGGCATGGACCTGTTGGGGCCATTCCCGACGTCAAACTCTGGAAACAAGTGGATCATCATGGCTGTACCGACTACCTCACGCCCTACGCCAAAACAAGGGCCCTGGCCAAGTGTAGTGCCACCGAGGTAGCAAAGTTCTTCATCCAAAGCATTGTCCTTCGTCACGGAGCCCCACAGATCCCCATTACTGACAGAAGTACGGCCTTTACGGTGGGCCTAACTCAGGTGATCCTTAGATACAGCCAGGAAAGTCACCGCCGGACCACCGCCCATCATCCACAGGCCAATGGTCTCACCGAGCGTCTTAATAAGACCGTCGCCGACTTACTGGCCATGTACAATACGTCGACGTCGACCACAAGATGAGCGATGACATCTTTTCGTACGTGACCTTCGCATACAACACCGCCGTTAAAGAAACAACGCAAATTACGCTGTACAAACTGGCTTATGGGAAGACACCGGCAACGACGCTCGACACCATGTTACCCAATGTCACCGACGAAGAAAACTTCGATTTGAGCGAGTACCTCCAGCACGCCGAAGAGGCCTGACAACTCTCCCATCTTTGCATCAAGAACCAACAGACGACGGATAGCCGCCGTTAAATCCTCGACGACGCTTTGTAGAATACAATCCCGGTGAACTTAATGGGGTATGGACGCCGATACGCCTACGTGAACTCAGTGAAAAACTTCTGCGACGATACTTCGGACCATACAGGGTAGTACGACATCTCGGCCTACTCGACTACCAGGTTGTCCCCGACGGCATTACGAACTCTCAACGGTGCCGATCATGACCTGAAGTCATCCATGTCGAGTGTCTCAAGCCATTTCATGCGTGTTAACCAGCTGAAACAGTGTATATTATTGTTGTTGTTACTGCTGTATCGTAGTTTATGGCTTGTACTTTCTTGCATTAGTTTTGTACTTTCATCTTTTGTGTAAGCATCAGGACAATGCATTTTTCAAAGGGGGGCAACGCCACGTTCCTTTCCTCCAGTTTTGTTGTCGCCCTGTTACATTAGGAAGCTTTAGAATACTGATTGCAAGCGCTGCGGGCGTTGCGGGCTTAGCGGGCCCCTTAAAAGTTTTAAAATAGCGTTCGCCCTGCTGCTAATCGCAACACACAATCGCAGCGACACCGTAGCCTCGAAACCAGCGCTTGCGGGTCACATGCGGGCCGCCATCACCACACGCAATTTCGAAATTTTGGCGTGCGGTCCACGAACCCGAATGCTGATTCGCGTTATGACGCATTCGCAGTGGCAGCGAATACACCGCAAGGGCTTGTGGTGCGCTATTCTAAAACCCGCAACTATGTTCAGCGCAAACCATGCCTACGGTGTTTGAGAAGCTTCGAGGTTGTAGTACATCACTTTGGTAATATCATGCCCACTTGGTGAACCTTTCAGGTTATTCTGAAACCTACGCTGCCGCTAGTGATACGAATGTTCGATGGCAAGTGTATAAATGCCAACACGCTTCGCCGCTTGTCAGTTGATCGATGGTCGACGCTCTTCCCACCGCTATTAGTACCATTGTCTTGCTGTAATCAGACATTTTTTACGCGGCCATAAGTTCTGCCCAATAAATAAACACTTTTCATTTAGAAAAGTCGTCTCTACCTTTGTCAGCGTCACGACTCCATGACTATATGTACAACCAACAGAACGAAAGAATGAAAAATGCCAACAGTGCAAATGAAAAGGAATACAAAAACCTGTAATACATAAAATGTGGAAATCAAAACAAAGTGAAGCTGTGGAAAGCAATAGTGGTACTAAGCATGTATAAAGTGTGATTTTAGTTTTGTCTTTACAAAAAGCAAGTTTCTGCCTTCTTTATAGAAACTGTTAGTGTATTTTGTGATGACACTGATGAAAATTTAGCCGTCAGTTTATCTATATTAGCTTGTCGTTCTGGCAAAAGAACGTTATTGTTGCACATAAATCCAGTATTACTATGGGCAGCAAGGTCAGTAGATGAATATCAGATTCGACGTAGTGCCTTGGTTATGTACTTGTAGAATGTGACACCTTAGTCGTGATTGAGGAGATCTGAGATGGTAAAGACGTTATCATGGAATAGGCATTTACCGTTAGAGAAACGTCAACTCTAAGTGATGATTCTTAATAATTGGTTCTGTAATACTTAAAGAGAAGGCAAATGAAAGCTATAGGTGGTAACCATTACATAATGGCATAATTAATATGAGAATGAACGAATCAGTAGTCGAAAGACAGCAATGTGGCACGTTTGAATAATGAACGAGTTGTAAATATAGCGTGGTTAACATATGAAGAAAACATTTCAAAATTTATAGAACTTTAAGAAACGATAACGATGTTTAGCGTTTTGTGCTGTTGACAATAACTCGTTTCATTTTTTTTTTGCGGTCTATCCTTACGCAATTCTGGTATCTTGCGCTGCGTTTTCAAATATTTCTTTTCTAATTTGGAACAGATTTTGGGTGTTGCTTTTTATTACGCATATCATATGCTCTTTGTTTGTAGTTTTTTATGCTTAATGAGCGTTCATTGCAGTGCCTATTTTTACTTCACCCCCCTATGCAATACACTCCCAGCGAGGGCCTTTGAAGTTTTTTGATATAGATAAATAAATGAATAAATATATAACAATTTATGACAAAACTTTGTGTCTTTTATGCCCTGGTTTTCGTGAGCACGTGCCTGGGTGTGAGTCGACGTGAATAAAATTAGTTGTAAGTCCAGCGCCCGTATTTGTGTTCTCGTTATTTTGTGTCCCATGTTTTCTCGCGTTTCATAACTACTTCCCAAAGGCAATTTAAATGAAGAGCTGTGTTTCATTGCGAAAGCATGTGGCTTGCTTCTTTCTCGAAGCTTCGAATCCGCTGCAACCATCTTGTGAGATGAACGTACGAGCCCAATGGTCTCAGTCAAAGAAGGAGTCATCCCAGAATAATTTCAAGTGCACAGCACTTTAGGTGCTCGGGCTGTCATTGATGTCATTTATTGGCGTAACGCAAGCAAATCTACGCAGAGCATGGCCATTTGTAGTGGCACGCACTGGCGCCAAGCAGAACTGTTATTGCTCTTGTTCTTCGAGTGCCTTGATGATGATCAAAAACTAAAACGTGTTCTCGGGCTTGCTGGCGCATGGTCTAATAAAAATAGAGGCGCGAAAGAACGAGGACATTAAAGACAGAGCTGGTGCACCATAAGGTCGGCTTTAATTTTGTACACAAAGTCCTAACAGGAGACTTTGGTTGTATCTGTGGTCACCATGTGTGCACGCCCTGCAACAAGGTTTTCCACACGGTCTATAGCCCTGATAGTGGTCAGATTTATGTGTCTTCGCCCTGACCAGTAAGTCTCTCTGGTTTTTATTTCTTCGGTAAACAACCTTGGAAGGAGTCTGCAAAACGGCAGAAAAGTGACTACTCTTTTCAGGCATGTTGAATTGGCGGCTTATGTAGATTTCTCTTGAGAAGCAGTGGCGGAGTATGTGAGGATTAAATATGCCCCTGACGTTAAATCTTTATTTCTGCCTTTTTATCACATTGTTGATTCTCGGTCCAAAAAGCGAGCGCGTTCAATTGCATTGCTTATAATTTTCAGGGTACTTTTGACGCAAGAAGGCTGCTCCTAATTTCTGAGCGTGGATGTCGAACCGCGCCATTTCAGAGAAAATTCTTCTGTATCCGTTGGCTTGAGTGTAAGGAGCCCCTGTTTTGCTCTGATGGGGTTGGCTGCTGTGCTAATGCAAATACTGATGGCAGTTTGTTTTTTATAAAGGGAAGCGAATATGATGGTGCCACTTGGTGATACAGTGACATCCAGGAAGTGAACTCTCTTTTGCGAATACGTGTGCCTGAAGGTTATCGAAGCATGCAAGGAGTTCAAATCGCAAATAAATTTGAAAAGATTATGCTTACCATCAGCCCACGCGAACAATATATGATCAAAGAAGCGTCGGTATATTATCGGTTTGAATGGAGAACTTTCAAGGAAAGGAATCACCAAAAAGGCCACAAAAATTTCTGAGCGTGTGTGTATTTTGGGGCCAATTTGGTTTCCACGGCAGTTTCTTTCACTTGTGGGTAATGTTTTTGGTCAAATTCAAAGTTGTTATGTTTATTTACAAGATTTAGGAGCACATACAGAGCGCTTTCATCGAACTCACTCATAGATTTACTTTTTCCATAGGCGGCGATTGTGGCTGCGATTCCTTCGGTGTGGGGAATGTTTGTGTACAGTGATCAGACATCCATGGTGACCAAATAGCATTCTAGAGGTACTAAATGTTTTGAGACTTCTCAAAAGGAAGTGGCCGGTATCTTTAAAGTATGATGGGAATCATTGTGGGATGCGCTTGATAAGAGAGTCAATGAAACTGGACATTTTTTTAAATGCATGCAGTGACGTTGCTGGAAACTATTGGTCAGCCGGGATTGTTAATCTTGTGAATTTCGGGTAGTAAATAGAAGCGCCTAGGAGACGAATTGCCACGTGTCTTCATTTTAAGCATACGATGCATTATCTTACATTTTTTACGTAATGAGAATAATGAGGCCTTAATTTTACTTTATTATTCCTCTGTCTCATAACAAGGCAGTTATTTATAGAAATTCTCATGTGCCAGTTGGCGAAGCCCTTCCTTGATATAGTCAGTCCTGTGGAGTACAACCATAGCACCACCCTTATCAGCTGGTTTTACAATGATGCTCTGGCTGTCACTTCAACTGCACAAAACCTCCCACTCCTCCTTGGACAGATAATTGCTAAGGGTTCAGTGCTTTTCATATTCTCTTTTTATATCGCCTTGGATGGCTGAAGTGTACATGTCTAGATATTTGTCTCGCTGTTCGCTTAGAGTCCGTGATTTATCTGAAAATTTATTTTGTTGCGTGCTGCTGCGATTATGAGAATGTTTTTTAGCCGCAAGGTTCTGGCAAACCTGTCCAAATCTTGGTAAAGATTAAACTCATCAATTTTGCCGAAAGGGGGGGGGGGGCAAAATGTAAGACCTTTTTGATAGCAGCTTTTTTTGCGCAGGTGTAAAGATTTGCTGGAAAGGTAAACTACATTGGTGACATCGGTGCTATTTTAGGGAGATTCACGAGAGGTGCAGTTTATATATATACGTTGTGGGAGGATGGCTGGTGGAATATTTTAATGCCAGCCACGCGCCATCTCACTTCAATTTCTTGTCATTCTTGTCCTGAATTGTCTTGTCATTCTTGTCCTGGATTCCCTTCGTATTTGCCAAGCTCTTCTGTTTCTAACTGCGTTAAGCTTGACTGATTCAGGTACGCTTGTTCTTCCTTTTTAAATTCTTTCGCTCTACTTATACTATACATTGCACTACGACCTGTATACGTAAACCTAACAGATGCATCTTTTAAGATATTGCTTCGCTGACGCTGCTCATTTTTTTTGCATTTATTAATTGCTAATTGTATTTGAATCGCCACTTATGGAAAAAGTAAATCAGCAAGTGAGTTTAATAAAAACGCTTTAGATGTGCTCCTAAATGTTGTACTTATTGTTGAACTTTAAATTCTGCTAAGAACATTACCTGCAAGTGAACGGTCCTGCCATGGGAAACAAAATGACCCCAATATACGCAAATATTTTCATGGTCTCTTCGGAGATTCTTTGCTGAAAATTTCTCCACTCAAATCGATATTCTACTGACGCTTCCTCGTTAATATATTCTTTGTGTGGGCTGTGATGAGCATAATCTTTCCAAATTCATTTCCGATTTGAAGTAGCTGCATCGTTCGATAACATTTACGCACACGTATTCGCAGAAGATTGTTCACTTCCTGGATGTCCCTGTATCGCTCAGTGGCACCATCATGACTAGTTCCCTGTATAAAAAAACAACTAAGCGCCAACAGTATCTGCATTTCCGCAGCAGCCACCCCCATTACTGCAAAACAAACGTTCCTTACTCTCCAGCCCACAGATACAGAAGAAGTTGCTCTGAAATTATGCAATTCGACACCCAAGCACAGGAATTTAGAGCAGCCTTCTTGCGTCAAAAGCACCCCGGAAAAATCATAGAAAATGCAATAGAGTGCGCACGCTCTTTGGATAGAGAATTAAAAAGCGAGAAAAAGGCGGAAATAAACATATAACGTAAGGGGCAAACTCGATCCTCACATACTTTGTCGCCACCTCCCGAGTGAATTTTATGTAAGCCCCCACATTAGTAAACTTAAATGGAGTAGTCGCCTCTCTGTTGTTTTTTAGACAGACTTCCCCCAAAGTGGTTTACCGAAAAAATAAAAACCTTAGAGACTTACTGTTCAGGGCGAAAACACACAAATCTGACCACTATCAGGGCTAAAGACCATGCGGCAAACCTCGTTGCAGGGTGTGCGCACACATGGTGACCCCACATAGGGCCGGATCCTCTTGTTCAGACTTTGTGTACAAATTAAAGATGACCTTAACTGTGACTCAGCCAATGTGCTATACAAAATTCGCGGTGAGGTGTGCAAACAGGAATACATTTGACATACCCAGGAATTCGGGACATCGCTTCTAGTTCGCCTGTTTTCACACCACGTGGCGTACAGGCCTTCAACTTTCAAAACTGTTGAAAATAACTTCCGCTACTTGGAAACACACGCGTCCTCTGATTCGCAATACAAAAAAAAAATATTGCACTGATAATGCGTGGTACAAGCGCACAATGCTGTCGGGCGTCAGAACAGGTGATTAAAATGCGCACCGGGCTAATCCCATGATTTATTTACGTGCGGTGGTGGGCCCAACAAAAGTTTATTCACTCCCTCACTCGCTCTGAACATGTGATTATCATATGGACTTAATAGGTTAAAGTCTTTCACCCAGTTCAAAAGGCTACCTTGTTACTGTACCCATTCCCTCTAAGGCGACACAAAGAGTGCATAGGTTGTTCGAAAAGATTTCATACATTAGGTGTTAGATGTACGCACTAGGGACAGGATATCGCTATCATGTTAAAGGTTTGAAAACCAAGCTTATGTATTCCTTACTTTTTTGTTATTGCTTGAGTGACGCACTTATTGGCGAGTTTTTAAAGTGGTCACTGATTGTGTAATTAAATGTTTACGCTGGTGCAATTCTACGCTTCTGCGACGCAACATTACACGGCTTGGCCTTCTCACAGTTTAAGACATTATTAGAGTTTAGTTTTTTAAGGAATTTCAAGCACCAGCATCGCTGCGTTGTGGAAAGAAAACCTGCTTTTAGTGTAAATGTACTGGGTTCAGTTCAGGCACGAGCTTAGTATCATATTATTCAATAATTTTTCTCTATCTCGACAGACCCCGACACCAGCACCAACACTGCATTTTTGCAACAAATCACTCTTTTTTATATATTTAGCCACCAAACATAATCACGCGTTTCTCCAAAAACGTATAGAGAGCAAGTGAGAATTTATTAGAAAGCAGAGAGGTCGGCCTGAGCTAGTTCGCTTTAGCCTGCTACTCTACACAGGCGATAAAGTAAGGTGGAACGAAAGATGGATAGATGATGAAGGACAAGAAGAGGTGATGCATATGTGCAGTAGCCACTTAACATAGTACCCTGCAGTCTAGTATCTAGTCCAGTGCTTTTGATAAAGTATAAAACAGCCTTTGTAGCAGTTTTTGACGCGGTCTGGTCGTTCATTGTTGACAACATGTGGCTTTCACTCAATAGTGTTCGTCCGATGCTTGCCAGTGTTGAAGTTAGCATTTTTATTTGTGCCACGTATATTGGGCAGTCACAAAATATGTGAGCTTAAGTTTCGCACTTGAGACCACTCACAATTCGGGCTGTCTGCACGGCTGATTAGGTGGGTGTAGTGACGAGTAAAGGCGATGCCCAGGCGAATTCCCATGCAGTATATTGGCATGTCTTCGGCTGATTTTAGCCGGAAGACGAAAAGTCATATCGGCGTCTCTTTTTCGCAGACACTTGTTCCGATGATCTTATTTCGATGAGTAAGCGGCAGTGCATTCGCGCATGAACGATCTCAACAAAGTGTTGACGTCACTTCGCGAATACGGTACTTTGACGTCCATAGAAGCGTTTTATATTGCCGCTCTTGCTTCGCAATCGGCCATTGCGTTACGAATCAGGCCACAGTGTTCCGGAATCCATTGGAGTGTAAATACGTGACCACTCCTGTGTGTTAGGTCGAATGCTTGGACAATTCCTAACACGAACGAGTAAAATTGGCCTCTTCTTCAGGAAAAGTGGATGGCTTGAAGCGCTGATTTTCCATCGGTCAGAATCGTCCTTCACTTGGTGCTTCACAGTTCATAAATTTTGTGGCTTCCTCTATAAAAAACAAGTTCCGCAATCTCATTTGTACTGTCGGGAAATACCGAGTTGAGGGATCATCATGGCTGCAGCTGAGGCGGATGAAGGTATGTATTCATCGGTGTAGATGTGCACAGAGTCGCTATTTCGGTCATTCATGTGTGCTAAGGTGAGTTGCTTGAGGGCAATATAAGAAACATGCCACTTATATGAAATTCCCTTCATGTGAAGGCACACCAGCAGTTTAGGCAATGTCCATGGAGGCACTCCAGAAATTACGGCAGGTGCAAAGCCTGAAGGAGTTATGTGTCTATGCGTATCGAGACATCGTGAATAGGTTGAGCCTGGTCGGTCCATTGGCAGCGAAGACAACGGTTGGTATGCATGTCGGGTCAGCAGACAAAAAAGCTTACAGGACGTGTAAACCTGTATAGAGCAGCTGCGGGACTCCTCTATAGTGCCAGAGGTTGACGTGCAACATGGCAGGCCTAGGCGTGTTCTCAGTGCTCATGCCTGAAGACTCACCAAAGTACGAAAGCACGTTGCACGCATGCCCAAAAGTAAAGGTGAGCTGTACGGTATGTCTTGTACACAATGTCTTGTACAATGTCTTGTACAAACTTTTCTCTGAAGGGCTCCATCCCTGTTCTGCTATTACACGAAGAACATATACAAAACTGATTAGTTTGTTCCGCAGCGCAGTCACATGCTCCGACCAGAACAGGTTGTGATCATGTTGACCCCTAAATAGCGACAGTGCTTGACCACGGGAGTCATTGCTGTGTCAGTGAAGATACCGCGTCATTTATTTCTTCGTAAACGCCAATGCAGTACATTTTACTATTGAAAGTTCCAGACCCTGGTGACGTGAGTACATGGATATTACAGATGTGCCTTGTTGTATCTTTGCTCGTAGTTGTGGTTGCGTTACTCCAGAAGCCCGTATGCAGATGTCGTCCGCATACGCACTGATTCTGACCAAACGTCGGTGAGCTCAGCTTCAAGTGCAATGAGTGTTATGATAAAAAGCATGGGGCTCAGGACGGCGCCTTGCGGAACTCCACGGCTTACGAGGTGCCTGGGTCTGTCTCCGTCAGATGTCGACATAAAGTGGTACGTCATCTGAGATATCTCACTATCTATGCGTGGAGTCGGCCACCAACGCCGATGACTTCAACTGCGTAAAGAATGGCCTCATGAAGAACGCTACCATACGCGCCCTTTATTTCCAAAAAATGGCCCCTACCAATGTTTGTCGTTGCCTTTCCTTTTCAACAGAAGAAACTAGGTCTAGAACACCATCTATAGATAATCTTTCCCTGCGGAATCCATTTATAAAATCCGATAAGCCAACATTATTCTCCAGCAGTCATTCCAGTCTTGTCAGAACAATGCATTCCATCACCTGGACGATGCAACTGGTGAGGACAATGGGTCTATAGGAAGACAATTCATGTGAAGACTTGCCTGGCTTCAGTGAGGCCACTATGCGGCTGCACTTCCAACTCTCCGAGACTGTCGCTGTTTCCCACGTGGATTGAAAATTTTGTTGAAGCGCACTAAAAAATGGACGGACAGAAGAGGCTGACAAGAACAGCGTTTGCTCTCGCAACTGAAGGTTTATTATTCAGGATTACAAAAATCGTACATATTGTGAGCGCAGTCACTGACTCTTCTTTATCAATTGGACGTGTCATCATCATTTGTATAATTTCTTCATCTGTAGATATCATCATGAGTGTGTGCCATATTAAGCTCGCCTCGAATAAAGCTCTTCTTCATAAGCGGTGAACGGTGCTTCTCGATCACCAAGTCCTCTCGCACGTTACCACTGGAACTCCACTCGGGTCGTCGTCTACTACCACCTGCCATGGCAGTGCAAAACAATACTGGTCCGTCCAACACCACCAGCCCAGTGCAGCTTCCGCTGTCGACCCTGGCCATCCACAGTCACCAGCGTCATCTGCCAGTGTTCTTGGGTCTCAAAGAGGATGACGTTGAAGAATGGCTACACACCTACGACCGCGTCAGCGAGTTGAACAGGTGGGATACTCCATACAAGTTGCGCACGGTCCTTTTCTACCTAACTGATGTTGCCAAAACCTGGTTTTGGAACCACCTCCAAGATTTCCCTGACTGGGACACGTTCGCACGGCAGCTCCTTCAGATTTTCGGTTCCCCAAGTGTTCGCGCTCAAGCAGCAACAAAAAAGCTTGCTGAACGCATTCAGCTGGCGGGTGAATCGCATACCTCGTACATTTAGGATGTTCTTCCTTGTGCAAGCGTGTAAATTCAGCTATGCCCCAAAGCGAACAAATGCGCCATAATATCAAAGGCATAAATACCATTGCATTCAACGCCCTTGCATCGCGAAACCCTACCACGACTCAAGATGTGATCACCATTTGCCAGAGACTAGAAGAACTTCAATCTCTTCGTCTTTGCCATGATGCCTCGGACATTCGTCTTTCTGCGGCCCTCGACATCCGTGCCCTGGTCCGCGACGTCATTCGTGAGGAGCTTCATGGGCGCTGCTCTTCCTGCGCCCCACCGTCTACTTTAACCTCATCTCCAACCAACTTGCGGGACAGCATTAGGCAAGAGATTGCGTCTGTGTCACATTCACCTTGTTCCGACGAATTCAGGCCTCATCAGGCACAAATGTACGCAAAAGTTGCAGCGCTCTCAGCATCCACCACTATCCCAGTGGCTACACCAGGTGGCCATGTACCTATGGCGTCAGTGTCACCACCGATGCGCACACAGCCGTATTACGCCATGCCGCGTCCTCAACGCCCAATCTTTTATTATTGCGGCTATAGGGGTCATATATCTCGCTTTTGCCGAAGGCGTCAACAGGACGAGCTACGTGGCTACGCTCCAGAGGAACGCGGACGCTTCAGTCCACTCACGAACTTCCAGCGCATGCCTTACCGGTCTTCTTTTCAGCGTTCGCCCTGTCCACCTTAGAGTAGTGGTCTGCCTGTGAACTCCCGTGAGTCTCGCCGCCGCTCACCATCTCCCAATCGCCGTTCCGTGTCGCCTTTGCGACCCGCCTCCAATGTTCTGAATGTCCACTTGGAAAACTTGTCCCCAATGCAGTTTTAGGAGGGGAAACTGCATCCACCGGACAGCCAGCAATGCCTCCAAACAGACCATCGAACTTGTTAACAGTGTTAGTCGAAGGTACACGCGTCAAAGCTCTAGTGGATACTGGCACTGCTATTTCCATTATTCGCTCTGACATTTGCTCCCGTCTCCGCAAAGTAACAACACCCTACTCGGGCCCGTCTCTCCGCTCTGCGACGAACGCCATTTGTCGCCCACTCGCCAAGTGTACAGTTCGTGTTTTCATAGACGGTATTCGTCATCATATTGCTGTTGCAGTTCGCCGTGAATGCACCCACGAAATTATTTTGGGGTGGGAATTTCTGTCGTCTGCACGCGCTTCTATATCTTGTCGTCAGCGCCATCATCCACCTCAATCCCACCGACTCTTATGTATCGAAACCCAAAGAGCGCATTCGTCTCGTCACCACTTCAGATTATGTTCTTTGGCCATCCCGATAAGAAGTAATTAGCGTTGATTGCATCAACATTGTGGATGGCGACGTGCTTCTATTACCTTATGGCCACACGGTACATCGAGGCATTCTGATCATTCCAGGCCTTGTTCGTTTTTCTGAAGAATCTGCCTTTATTACTGCGTTAAATCAGACCCCGAACCCTTATTGTTGCCCTGTAAATCAACAGTCACATGCGCTATTGACCCGCATCCCGTTGCGATTGTTGCCCTTCCAATTCATGAAGACCTACCAGAGCCAAGCATGCCGCCACTCAACTTTCCCACTCCTCTATCGGTGACGATAAGCCCTGATCTGACAGCAGACCAGAGTCAAGAATTGCTGAATGTATTGAACAGACATCACCCTTTGTTTGACTTTCATTCTGCTGTCCTTGGTATGACAACTTCTGTGACTTACCGAATTCAGACTGACGGCTCCCGAATTATTAATCGGCGCCCATACCGCGTGTTCCTCGCAGAAAGGAAGACAATCGAGGAAAACGTACCAGACATGCTTCGACGGAATATCATACGTTCTTTCTCGAGTTCGTGGTCGTCGCAAGTTGTGTTGGTGCGAAAGAAAGACGGGACGGTACGTTTTTGCGTTGATTACCGGGCACTGAACAAAATGACGCGCAAAGATGTTTACCCTCCCCCACGAATTGATGACGCACTAGATTCGTTGCGTGGCGCAGAGTATTTTTCGAGCCTTGACCTGCGATCGGGCTACTGGCAAATACCAGTGTCCGAATCTGACAAAGAGAAGACGGCTTTTACCACCCCAGATGGGCTATATCAATTTAACGTAATGCCTTTCGGACTTTGGAACGCACCTGCTATCTTCGAACGTATGATCGACAGCGTACTGCGTGGCCTAAAGTGGAAAACCTGCTTATGCTACCTAGACGACATCATAGTGTTTTCGTCTACCTTTTCGCAACATCTACAACGTCTCGAAGAAGTCGTAGGTTGCCTTGCAAAAGCTGGTTTACAGCTGGATACGAAAAAATGCCACTTCGCAAGCAAGACGATGAAGATCTAGGGCACTTAGTCAGCAAAGACGGTATTCGACCGGATCCTGAAAAGCTTGCCGCCACCCTCGAGTTTCCCCGTCCGTTGCATCAAAAAGACCTGCGCAGTTTTCTTGGCTTTGCATCCTACTTTCGGCGCTTCATACGCAATTTCGCAAGGCTTGCCTCTCCGCTCCATCAGCTGCTCGCAAGTAACACGGCATTCGTCTGGTCCGAAGACTGTGAAAATATTTTTCTGGCGTTGAAGCAAGCCCTGACATCTGGCCCGGTACTATGTCACTTCGATTCAGGTGCACCCACCATTCTTCACACTGACGCCAGTGGTCATGGTCTCGGTGCCGTTCTACTGCAGCGTGACAACACCACACGGTGCCGTTCCACTGCAGCGTGACAACACCGTTCTCGGTGCCGTTCCACTGCAGCGTGACAACACCGCTTATACGCCAGTCGTGCTTTGACTGCTGCCGAGAAAAGTTACACAATAACCGAACAAGAGTGCCTTGCTGTTGTATGGGTGGTACAAAAATGTCGCCACCGACCACAACGCATTGTGCTGGCTTTCGTCACTAAAGAACTTATCGGGTCGTCTTGGCCGCTGGCTGCTTCGTTTACAAGAGCACAACTTTGATGTCGTCTACAGGTCTGGTAAGAAGCACCAAGATGCTGATGCTCTTTCTCGCAGCCCTCTACCCAACCGTAATAGACCACCGTCACCAATTTCCACCGCAGCATTACCCATCGCAGGTCTCAGTTAGCTAAGATCCGTCCGCTCTTTTACCCTTGCGTCGCATCAACGCGTTGACCCTTACTGCCGCTCCAAAATAGCACGCTTAAAAGGTACATCCACTCCTCCAAACTCCCGACTTCGCCGACAACTGAAACAATTCAAGCTTCACGATGGTGTTTTACATCGCTATATTTACCACGTTGGAGGAAACAAATGGGTCCCTGTTATACCACGTTGTCTACAACGTCAGGTTCTTGAGACATTCCACGATGATCCTGCTGCTGGGAATCTTTTTGGGACGTTAAACCCCACATATCAATCATCAATGCTGCTGGGCATCTCGGCTTTCACAAAACGTACGACAAAATACGCAGTCGGTTCACCTGGCCTGGCCTCTCATCCGCGATTGCCAAATATGTTACTTCTTGTGCTTTATTTCAATGGCAGAAACGACCCACTACTGCTCCTTCTGGCTTTCTCCAACCTCTTCCTTGTCCCGCTTTGCCATTAGAAGTCGTCGAGATAGACTTTTACGGCCCCCTTCCCGTGACCTCCAATAGAAATTGTTGGATTGTAACGGCTGTTGACCACCTCACTCGTTACGCGGAAACCGCCTCACTGTACGCTGTTACAGCCACTGAAGTAGCTGATTTTTTCTGCGTAACATATTTTTATGCCATCGAGCTCCACGTGTTTTGCTCAGCGACCGCGGCAAGGTCTTTCTTTCCTCTATTGTTGCTGAGGTTCTACGCGCCGCCAACACCATCCACAAAACACCTTCCACTTATCATCCTCAAACAAATGGCTTGACGGAACGCTTTCATCGTACCCTCTCGGACATGATTGCCATGTACGTGAACCCTGACCACACAATTGGGACGTCATTTTGCTATTCGTAACGTTTGCTACAATACAGCTACGCAACGTACCACCGGCTTTTCTCCCTACTTTCTGGTCCATGGCCGCTCTCGAAGTGTAACTCTGGACATCTCCTTCCTTTCGGCTCCTGCTACCTCAGCAAGCCCTTTATCCGCACATTTTTTTTTCTCGCCTCGAGCACTGCCATCATCTGGCCCGAATCAACATCGGCATCTCTCAGGAAGCTCGCAAGTCTCGCTACGTCTCAACTCACCGTGCTGTCACCTTTTTTCCTGGAGACGAAGTTCTGTGGACTCCCATGCGTGTGCCCCGCTTATGTGAAAAACTCCTCAGTCGTTTTATAGGGCCTTATACGGTGATTAAACAAACGCCCCTGTTAATTACCGTATCTCACTAATTAACGCTCCCTCCGACCACCGTTGCCGTGAGGCAGAAATTGCGCACGTTTCTCGGCTGAAACTGTACACCCGACGCAATTCCTAATATTGTCTCTCGAGCGGCCAGGAGGTCGCTTCCAGCGTGACGGGGAATTAGTGTGAGCGCAGCCACCGACTCTTCTTTATCAATTGGACGTGTCGTCATCATTTTTATAATTTGCTCATCTGTAGATATCATCATCATTGTGTGCCAGCTTGAGCTCGCCTCGAATAAAGCTCTTCCTCATAATATTATGTATCATTTGTTCTATTTTACAAGTACTAGGTGTCGATCGAGATACGCGTACTCTTTGTCATGCAGCATAATCGTAGCTTGCTAACACGGTCATGTTCCCTCTTTCGGATGTGCTAAGATTGCACTATCTCACGTGTTAGCTGATCCTCAAGAGACAATAGGATTGGACGAGTGGGTATAACATCCTTGTGACAAAATAATATCTCTGTTTCTTTAAACACAGGATTACATCCGCAGTTTCTACAGTGATCTACAAAATGACTATTGCCCGATGCTTTAACCGATCTGCAATGGTCTCTAAGGAGGTCGTTCGCGCATCTTCCTGACTGGCCTATGTAGACTTTTTTTCTACAAGAAAAGGGCGTCATGTTTATTACTCCCTTTACGCACTTCACGAACATGTTTCTGTGTTTTACGGAGCACGCTTTCGAATCTATGGGCTTATTAACGCGTGGAAACAAGCTTTCTGGTTTGGTTTTTGCCGAAAGTTTCACGTCTACGCTGTATCTATTTCCTACGCGCTTTAAGTTGTGTGCCAACCTGTGCACTTATGGAATGACAGCCATTTTTCCTCGCTTCTGTGTCTCCGAACTGGATCTTTCTTTTTGCCGTTTCTTTTTAGACAATCGTCCATATTCGAGATAGGGGTCTTCTGGGATCAAGAGAACCATAAAATACCCTCCATCGTTGCCAGTCGAGCTTATCGATGTGTCGCAGTACTTGTCGTTGTGCTTGACGTGCTGTAGATAGGTCAGATGGTGATTTTGTCCTCCGGTAATTCTTTTTTGCCCGGCGACGGATTGCACGAAGGTATTCGTATTGTGCGTGAAGTTGTGATCTTGATAGTGATACATTAACACGTTTTGTATTTATGGTTAAGGCTGTTGCAATGAGGCTTTCTATTTCAGATGATTGAATGTTCCCGCACTGAACACTTACAGAAGCTTGGAATCTTGGCCAGTCTACGCTTTTCACAGGCAGGGGAGCCGGACGACGGAATCCTTTTAGCTGCATATATGTAGGGAGATGGTAACTTCTATGTGGTAACGTCTGCGAACCAATACGTGGTAGGCAAGAGACTTCTGCTCACAAAACATAAGTCCAGACAGCTGCTGTACGATGCGCCACGGAGGTAAGTAGGTAAGCCATCGTTGATAGACATAAGGCTTTCAGCTCAAAATCGGCAATGTCCCTACCGCGGGTGTTCATCGAGGCAAAACCCTACATGGAATGGTGTGCATTAAAATCCCTAACTAATACATATAGTCGAAGGAAACTTGGAGCACTGACAAGATATGGGAACAATCCACGTGGCTTCTTGGAGGGATATATTCATCTATGACACATAATAAACGTCGCTTGTGCTTTATAGGAAGACAAATATAGTGGTTAGAAGCATGAGGAGCTAAAGTATGCCTTATTCTAGACGTAGGCATATAATTACTTTGCTCGCATTTCAATTATCGCGTGACCAGAAAGTGACGTATCCGGAAATCCGAAATAACGACATCATATTCGGCTCACATATAACAACCAACAGAAATTTGCATTTAAACATCCATTGTCTAAAGTCAGATAATCGGCTTCGCGAACCTCTTGCGTTCCATTACATCATAGCAGAGGTGCGCACATGTTCATCGAAGAAGTTCGCCATATTTTTTATGGAAGGTCCAGCTGTAGCGGTTCCAGCACGTTGAGGATCTGCACAGCTGTCTTCGCACCTGGCGTCTGTAGCTCGTTGAGAATCGCACGAATAGACTTCAGTAGATGCTTCAGCATAGTCTGGGTTTCCTCAGTGTCTTGCCTATTATTTTCCACCCTCTTTGAAGTTGCAGCCATTCGTGTGGTCTTTTTTTATTGCTCCGGGCGGTAGTGAAGACCACTCTGTATCTGTAGCATCGGCGTGCAACGCGGACGCTGGCCCACTTTCTGCATCCCTGGGACGTGGTGCGCACAAAATGAGTGTAGCGCCCTGAGAATGCGCACGCGTATGTTCCTCTGTTGCTGATGGTGATGCATCAGACCATTGTACACTATGGTTTCGCTGGTACTTAAATTTTGAACGACGTCTATGTCGGCGGATAAACGTGACAGCCTCGCTGTGTGTCGAGATGTCTATGACAATCTTTCGTAGAACGCGTATTTCTTTCATCTTCGGGCACTCCTTCAATGTCGCTTCATGTGTACCAGAGCAGTTCGGACTCTTCAATGGAACAGCAGTATCGCCATTTTCCACCTCATGACACCCGCCACACTGTCGGCAAGTGGTCTCACTTTTGCACACCGCGCTGACATGTCCCAACTCACCACACTTGTGACACTGCAAAGGCCGTGGCACGTAAAGGCGCTCGGGATATCTCACGTATCCAACTTTCACGCTAGGCGGCAGAGTCTCAGAATCAAACGCTAGCTTGATTCAGCGAGACTGCCTGAAGTGGCGTATGGTCACGATGCTGACTGTCGACGTCACAAGATTCTGTAGATCAGCGTCCGTCATATTAACGTCAGCGTCATTTATGACGCCAGCCGTTGTTCTTTTTCCATGAGCGAGGAACGCCCGAACTGAGATACTTGTGCACTGGGTGACGGCGTTAAGTCTCTCAAGAATGGCCTTGTTCGTCACATCAACTAGGAATATGTTTTTTCTGCTATTTATGTAAATTTCACTCACTTGAGCAGGTGCAACTTGCTCGAAATATTCAGTCAATGACCATCTGTGGAATGATTTCAGGTTGTCTGATGTAGAGACGGGTACGTACCAGATAATGAAACACCGCTTGCCTTTGTCCAGCGCCGGTTGTGGCTCCACTGCTGATGACGTCCTGCGAAGCTTCCTTTTCAACTAGGAGGTATTGAATGTCCTGAAGTCGGATTCCGATTCCATCTCTTCCACTGATGAGCTGTCGGTGGAATCATCAAGAGGAGCAGATGCGCTAACGCGGTCACCCACCTTCGGTCCATCGTTAGGCAAACGGCTGAGGCCAGCAGACTCGTTGGAGGGATGGTCCCCCATCCTGGGGGGCGACTTCCTCCGTGCCGCTTGTTCAGAGAATGTGAGGAATTCTGACAGTTTAGGGGAAAACGAGAGCTGTTCAAGGCACAATTATGCACGAACGGACTTCCCGGTAGTGACGCCTCCAATAACACTATACTCACCTTTTCAGAAATTATGTGGCGCGCATAATAGTATATCTGTTAGTAATATCTTTAATAGTGTGAATAATAATAAAAATAATCATAATAATAATAACAATTGTATTATTCTCATTAGAATATTGTATTGCTGTTCAACGGATTATTGAATTCTAGCGGGGGGATGGGCTTGAAGCTTGACCATCGACTCTAATAAGCGAATCTTGCAAGCGAACGAACAACGCCCTGAAGCAGTGCGTTGTATAGACGGACCTGTTATGTCACAGGAGATTATGACCCCCTATAGCGTTCGTTCCTCTTCACTTCAATGATATTTGCCGAATCTGGCAGTGTCACAACTGAGCGAGTTCACAAAAAAATTACTAAGCATTTACAACCATCGTGTTGCTATAAATGCGTCTGGATCTCGTTCCAACACTGCCAGAATATTATCACTGTCATCAATTCACTGCTGACGATATCGCGCTTACCTCTTATTTCTTCACAAACTAGCTCATAGTATGATATTATGTTCTTTGCTTCTCACTAAGGTCAATTTTTCAATTCCGCAGATGCTAACCAGAGAGAATAGAAAGTTTGATGTACCTACCAACTTCTTTCAACACTCTACTGCTCAAAGACTGCCAATTCTATACACTTCTAACTTTCATGACTTTTGTGGTTTTCACTCATAATTTTTATGTTAGCTTTGCACTGTCTTCAGATAGTTTTTCAGAATGTACAGATTTTCCGCTTTCACGTTTTTCAGGAAGCCTTCATCATAGTTGTGTAAATCTCCCTTCATTTTTCACTGCCATTCCGTGATTCTCGTCTTGTCTTTTATTCTTCCCACTTTGCGCTGACTTCTTTTTGTGTGTTCTTCATCTCTTTACTTGATTTTTCTGTAGACTGTATAGCATTATTTATTAATTTGTTTTTTCGTGCGCCTGCGCAAAGACCTCAAGCTTGTTCCTGGGTACCTGAAATGAATAAATTATTATTACTAATATTATTATTATTACTATTACTTAATAATATTATTACTAATGTTGTTGCTCTAATACTATCCTGCTTGAAACAATATACCTTCTTGGCTTCAGAGGTTCGATCTACGACTTTCTTAAAAACTATTTTTCTCACTGTTTCCAGATAATTCAATAAGACAATTGGTTGCCTTTCAGCAACCAACTTCCTTTGAAAGCTGGTGTACGACAGGGATCATTTTACCTCCTTATTTGTTTAATTTATTCATGTATGGTCTTACTACTGCCATTCGAAAATGCCTCGTATTTCATTACGCAGAAGATGCTGTTAGTTAGTACGAGGATACCATTACCGGCGTGCCCTGTGTAGCGCAATTAATGCGGCTGATGCAGACCATGAAGCCAGCTCCCGACTCGTCAACTAACAAAGCTCATCGGTTCCACGAAGGCGAACGTCGAAGACCTGAGCACGAAAAAGAAAAGAAGGAGACTTCTTCGTTCACACGGTTCACCGGCGTAGCCGTCAAGGTCACCCCCGTTCGGGACTAGAAGGGGAAAGCTTACTCGGAAGAGCGTCTGGCAAGAAGCAGGCCAGGCGCCACCGTCTGAGTTTAAGACATTGTTGGCATGCATGCGTGCCATTGAGAATGACGCGGTGACGCGACCACTTGGCTGACCAAGGCATAGTGGCGGCAGGGAGACGAGCACAGCCTCCCCCGCTGTGAGCAATTCCCGAGTGTTGTTAGGATGTCGGGGCACCTCGCTGTCGCGCGCACATAGCCCAACGGTGCACTCACTGCTCTTCAGGAAGCTTCTACGAAGCGACATTTATTGAAAGCTGACGGGGCTAGAGCGTGAGAACGGCCGCCGAAAGGCAGCACTGCCTGGCATGAGAGAGAGTGTCACACGCTGAGAACCTATCCCTTTGCGTGTTGTATTTGGTAACGCGGTTTTTACCAATTCAGTGTCTAATATGAAAGTGTTCCTGCAATTAGTTGTGGCAATGCGAGCCCACACGTATGATTGGCTTGTGTGAAGACACTTTGTTCAAGCGAGGGTTGAAAAGAGGCTGTTTGAATCTGAGATGGAAGACCGAAGGTTCGGGTTTGGACTGGAGCAGACGCCTGAGGCTGCAATAAAGCGTCTCTTCACCGGACTGCGGCTCTTTCTTCGAGCTGCCAGCGTGCACTCGAATCACCGAGGGGACCCATTCCGAACCTCAAACATCTTCCCTCCTTAGCTAGTACAGAATCTAGTCGAGGAGGACGAAATTAACTGGCGCAGTCGACGTGGAGTGGAGAGCCCGCAGCGAGGAAGGTGCTGAAGTCTGGGAAGCTGACAAGACGCTTGCCGCTTTTGGGACCTGCTGTTGCGCTTCCGGAAGCAGCATCGAGAGATTCGCTGCTTTTGGCACCTGCTGGGTCGCGGGAACAAGCAGCATTGGCATTCGGTTCGAGCCTGCCGATCAAGTTTGGAGCCAGGAGTTGGGCTGGGCAAGAGCGCTTCGCGTCGGTAAACGAGAGCCGAGCAACAGAGGTGGTCGAGGCTGTTCCTACCAATGTGGTCATCGGGCGACGCATCACTGCAGAGTGTGGCCTACTTTGTGCTCATTCGCGTCTCCCAAACTTTTCTTTTACTAAATGCACTTGCATTCAGGCAATTGGTGGGAGTTGGCGGACACACATCGAGAGGTGATAGAAGGGTGAGTGCATGTCGATAAATGGGATCACACCCGCGAGTTGCAGCTTGAAATTGAAGTGTCAAATCTAAAGCTCCAGTTAGAAAAGATGAGGTCGTCGTGTGCCTTTTTGAAGGGTCTGCACAACAGGAACCAGCAGACCAGTATGCGGTACGCGAAGGAGCTGAAAGCTGTCTTGGCACCTATGCCCACTAATGAGCCCATGATTCCTGCTTGGTTAAAATATGCGGACACTCTCTTTGCGGCACTGAGAATACCCGAGGAAATGCAAAACAAGGTCTTTTTACCATTTTTAAGTGACAAGATGCGCACATTCGCGGCCAATCAATCAGAGGCTGGGGTAATGCCGTACTCGGATTTGAAGTCAAGAATGCTAATGGAGCTGCGGGTGACTCTAAGCGAGTACTGCAGAAAGTTTCTGTAAATAAAGGAAGAGACAGATGAATCTTCGAGCCAAGTAAAGGCGCGCCTGGAGGCTATGTTAACCTAATACCTGAGAAGCAGAGAGATAGGGTCGTTTGAAAGTCTTCAGCTGACAGGCTAAAGCAGTTAATGCCGAGTGATCTCTACTCCCTAGTCACGCAGCAGGAAGTGAAGGGCTGGTTGAAGGCCAAGGATATTGCGGAGCTCGCTGTAATTTTTGAAGAAAGCCTCAACAGCAGACAAGGCAGTTAGTTACTGCAGTGCAGAATCAGGAAATTTAAATTATGATCAGTTATCGAAACCCTTTGCTAGAACAAATTTCAGCCCCAAATTAGGATTGTGTTTTCGCTGCGGAAAACGCGGTCACTTTCAGAGATATTGCAAATTTTCCCGTGAGACTGCTGCTAATACAGCCGAAGTTTTCAGCGTGGCATCCCAGAAGAAGCGATTATGTGAAAGCCGTAGTGCACCATTGCGACACTGTGTGGTTATGAAAAACTCGCTGATGAAGGATCCGCACATTGAGATTCTAGTGAGAGGCAAGCCCTGTCTCGCACGCGTTGACTCGGGTGCGGATATAACAATGATACGGGCGAATGAGGTATACGCTGAGATTTTGCGTGAAAACAGAGGCACAATAGAGCTAACCGACACTTTTGGGCAAGGTGTGACCGCGCGTCTAATGTGAGTACCTCTCGGACTTCCGGTCTCGTTAGGAAGTGCTGCTGAGCCGGTGAAATTGCGATGTGCGGTGACTGAAAGATTACGAATGTGTCCGTCAACACTGGCAAAAGCGACTGAATTGTCTAAAACAGCGTGATGACAGGGTGAACTGTGCAAAGCGGGAGATTTGACAGGAGCAGTATGCACCGATGCGGGAGCCAGAAGATGTGTCTCGAAGTTCTAGCCCAAAAGCTAACGCTGTGCTGTGCACAATAGAGAAACAAGATGTCCGAGCAAGGGAGCCGCGAACGACGAATTCCGTGTCATTTGTACAGCATGCGCAGTTAAGAAGTGTCAATTCTGCTGAGGAATATACTAATGTGGATGGCGAGTGGTTTGGTCAATTCGATATAAACCCTCTCGATGGAGAGCTGAAACAAGATAAGCCTCTGGCTGGTGGGCGGCACCAGGTGAAAGAGAGGTCGCACGTCAAGGGAAGTGATGGGCAGCCGTTAGACGAGAAGCAGCCACGCCAGTCGATGGGGCCAGAGGTACACCGAGACGAAGTGTTGGTGCATAACGAATCGGGTGGCAGTAACTTTCCAAAAAAGAAAACGAGAAAGTGCGTTAAAAAGCGGCTAGTATTGGGGTTCGGTGGTAGAACGAGAGGGTTCTACGCGTGGCGTATTCCCTGTTCGAAAAGAAAAGTCGTCAGGTTAAGACAATCGCGTGTGCCCTCAAAGGCGAAGTTGAAACGTAAGCTCTTAAGAAGATTCAACTACCAGATTTTTCATGTATTTTTGTTCTGGGTTGTTTGTTTCAGTTTTGAAACAATTTTTTTGTGTAATCGCCATGGAGAGAAGTTATTTTTGTACCAAGTTTTGCGTTTTCTTTTTAGGGTTTAGGTGTGGCGTGTTACCGAAGAGTGGTGACATTTTGAAACGCTTTCAGTGAGAAGTCAGTTATTTGTCGTTAACGGTGGTTGAAGAGTATCGAACACGCTGTCGTGAAACGTAGAGGCACAGCTATAGGTAGTCTTTGAGTTATAGGGCTTGACGTAGTTTTCTGAGTAGATGGCAACCAACTTCAGCAAAGCTTTTGTTTCGCCATTGACACATTATAAAGGGCAAATAAAGGTTGCCTCTCTCAAATGATAGGTGAATGTGAACCATCAGTCTTCAGTGAGAAGCTGAACAAATTGCAACAGGAGGAGTCCACATTTGAGTGAAAGGCGAATGGGAAACAAAATTTTTCGTAATTAGGGAACTGTTGATGTTGATGCTCTTTCTCGCCTCGGACGATTATTCGATTCAGTGATTTTCTTCGGCGGCGAAAGGCCATTATGGTGTAAAGAAATCAACACCTGCCTTGGCCTTCCCTTCAACTTTAACAATAGACGACCTTGCTACAATAGTTTTCGGCTTCAAAAGGCAGAAACCAGCAGGTATTGACGGTATTTCTGTATCTTTGCTGCAGCGGAATGTCGACGCATTATGAGAAATTCTGCTTTTCATGCTTGATGGATCCCTTGAGACGGCTTCTCTCACATCCAACTTAAAAACAGCAATTGTAAAGCCACTATTTAAAGGTGGACCAAAAGATAGCGTTGACAGTTACCAAACCATTTCAAGTTTGCCTATCTTATTCCAAATGATTGAGAAATTCTTATTGCAATGCACGACTTCCTTTCTGTATAAATTTTCGCTCATTTCAAGCCACCAGTTTGGTTTTGTCGCAGGTCTTGGCACAATTGATTTACGTAAAGAATTTTCCGGTGAGCTGAATGATGCTTTGGAACACAGCATGTTTGCCTGTGCTTTATTTCTTGATATTTCTAAAGCATTTGACACCGTAAACCACTCTATATTGCTTGAAAAAAATAAACTTGCTTGGCTTTTGGGGGTTAGTGCTACGACTTTCTTCGAAATTATCTTTCTGATCGTTCCCATGTAGTGCGGTTACGCAATCAGTTACCTTTCTGTAACAGGCTTCCCTTGAAAGCTGGTGTACCACAGGGATCCATTTTACCTCCTCTTTTATTTATTTTTTTCATGAATGATTTTACTGCTGCTGTTTCAAAATGTCTTGTATTTCAGTATGCAGACGACACTGTTCAGTTAACAAAACTTGTAAGTTACAATAAAGCGTTGTCACTACTACAAAACAGTGTTCATGAGGCTGCATCATGGTTTACGGATAATTGCAACGTGATTAATCAGAAAAAAACGAAATTATTTTCTTTAAAAGTTCATTAAAACAATGGTTACGATTGCACTCTTACTTCTTCATGCCCATGATTGCGCCTCCTGTAACTGCACTCCAATTGAATATCTTAATTCTATAAAATATCTTGGTGTGTTTTTAGATAGCGACCTGTACTGAAATGATCATTTGGCTTACATTTGTGACAGACTACGAAAATCTCATGGTTATTCTTCAATATTAGATCAATTGCACCCACCAATATTAAAGTAACCATCATGCTTGCTCTTGCGTATAGTATCCTACGATATGGCATCACTTTATTTGCTTTCTGTTCTTCGCAATGGCAGCGTCAGGTTGACAATATTTTGAAAACGTACGTTGAAATCCATTGTTTACAATCATTCCTAGAAAGACAATGTAAATTTATTTTCTTTAATTCGCCTGCCGTCTTTCAAAGCGTCCTTTAACCAAACTGTTGTATTACGGAATTTCTGGGGCTCTTAGTTCAAAAACGAATGCATTTCCCCCGTATATTTAAAAAAAAAACGTCCCGCTTTTCTGTACCATTCGTCAAAACACGATATGGCAAAGCTACCAGAAAGGTCTATGTTCCTACTGTTTTTAATGACATCCCCGAAAGTGTTTTTTCGGCAACGACTAAACTCATTCTACGAAAGAGCCTAAGGTCTCTTTAATGCGGCATCAGTTATCGCATTATAGGTAAAATCTGTTTGAAATTTTTCAATACTTACCTTCACATTTCTGCTGTTAAGGTAGTATAGCTTCCGCTAATTTGATTCTTGATTGTTATTGTGTTTAAATGTAGCGTAAATAAGTTACATGTATTTTTTCTTAGATTGTTTACATGGTTTACATGAAAGGTTTTCAATATGTATGTCATCTTTCGTTTGCCGGTGTGCCGGGCCAAGTCCTCCAAGCCACCGTATGGCTTTGACAGGCCTGTTATTTGTTTTGTACAACTCAAGATGACGATGAAGATTATTATTATTATTATTATTATTATTATTATTATTATTATTATTATTATTATTATTATTATTATTATTATATTATTATTATGAACCACAAACAGTGAGTAGTTGTCTTAGCAAAGGCATCACTAATGTGAAAACGGAATGTTAATATGGACATTACACCAGCCACACGTTTTGGAGCAGCGCATTTTTTCGTTGGTGGCTGAGTAATTCTAGCGAAAATAAGTTTCTCTGAAGGTCCAAAATTGGAGATAGATTCATATAAATAAACAATATGAATATCCAGCTTGAGTTGAAATCTAAGGTTACGCAATGAAAACATGTGTTCTACGTTGATTTGATAAAATTAGAACGTTAATAATGTTTTGTAGTGCAAAGAGACCCCATCACACATGTAATATTGTGTGGCAGAAGTATAGAATCGCACCAGCATCGTACATTCGAAGTGCACGATTTGTACTTGCTTTGAAGGCCGATCGATTACCAAGTGCACAAGAATAAGTAATTACCATTATCAGCAACACAAAGTGTGCTGCGACACATCTTCTCGTGTAACGTTCAGGATCTCACAAAAAAATATGCCTTAGCGAGCCTTTTGCATGCTCTTCTTACAGTATACATTGTCAGATAGTTTTAAACAGTACATGTTACGCGCACATGTGTCCTTTTAATTGTGGCTGGGTGGATGTGTCCGCCGAGAAATTAGGCAAATCTAGCGACTAAGAAGGTGGGGCAAACAAAGCTTGATTGCGCTAACGCGTTCTCTTCGTCAAGTCAAAGCTCGGGTGCGCCTAAAGTTCTTTAGCTGGTTTATGGCCTGCTAAATAGAAGCTCGTCGATCAGCGTATTCTAGTGTCAAGAAAGGTCACGTTGAGTAAGAAGCATTTATTCACAACGGCGCTGACGTGCTGTGCCCAATACACGTGTTCTCCTGTAGAAATTTCACAATTGAACAAGCTATATTTGTACATGATTTAGCTGAAAAAAGTGCCATATCAGCTGTCTCTTTTCACGATGGAAAGAAGTGTCTTTAATATTTTCAATATGACTGAAGACTAACACACAATTATGCCAGGAAAAGTATAAGAATTGTTAGTATGGTAATTCTAATGTAAACATGTAGAAATAAAAGTGCACGAAAAGATGACTTTCCGTGGGCAGGGATCGAACTAGTGACCTACGCCTCCAGCGCTCAACCTACAGAGCTACAGCAGTGGGGTTACCCCATCTGTTTTATGTAATATATATGTGCATTTAAACATGGGAGCGTTAGTCGGTGCTGACTAACAAGCCCAGGGATAATTTTTCGAAGTGTATGACGATGGCGTTTTAGGCTGTATGCAAATGCAATTCCAATTAAAATGCAATAGTTTTGAAAGTTGGGCTTGTTTGTACGGGTAAATTTTCGGTGACAGCATGAAAACGATGAACACGGAAACAAGAAGGGCACAAATGAGTACTGACTCGCAACTAAAATTTATATTTGGAGAACACAAGAACGTAAAGAAACTGAAAAAACGTATCAATATTGCGCAGAAGTGTCAAAAAGAAATATGAAGAGTTACACTGAGTATCATTTGCCGGTGCATGTGTTGAGAAAACATGCGAGATCTTTTTCTGTGAGATATAGCACTGATTAACTGACGCACGCTACATAACTTGTTTAACATGGAAAACCTCTATCACTTCTTCAGATATCTGGAATCTGTGCTTTGACAAAACCTTTGTATCGGCGAAGACAGATGAACAGCCACATGTGCTACATTGCAATGCCAGATGCAAGGCGTTCGAACTCCTAAGCGAATTTCTGTGCTCTCTTAAGCGCACATTAATGCATTGGCCACTCTGCCCCACGTATGAATGCCCACAGGTTAAGAGGGATCTGCTAAACGATACCACGCTTGCAGGGCACAAACGTGGAATTATGAATACTTACACAGTCACTTCTTTCCTTGTTAGTTTACTCTTTCTTACTTCGAATCATTGAACAAATTTCACTGCTGCTTACTTACATGCGACAATAACGCAACCAATTTATTATGAATCCGGGACGCTCTGCTAACATTTGGAAGACTGAATATAAAGCTCGGGAAATCACATGAACAAATAATAAAGTATTACAGAACGGCATAGAATTATAGGGTCAAGACTTGACAAACAGTCTCAACATGTTCTTTCTTACTCTTGGCCATTCTTTAGATAAAAAATCAGATAATATTTCTACGAATTCTCACACAGAACAAACAATATTTTTTTACACTGGTGTCTGAAAAGAAAGCTATCTCGTTTTTTATGGCATTACAGAAGAGTAAAGCCACCGATGTGTCAGACATTCAAGTACAACCTGTCAAAAAGGTAATAGATATTTTAGCACCATTTATAACACAAATAATTAACTAAAGCTTTTCTAATATTATTATTACCACTGTTTTCGAAAGATTTAAAAAAAGTAATTTTAGAGCGCTTGTCATCTTTCGCAGGCTGCCATAATCTTATGCATCTGGTGCAATTCGGTTTCCGTGAGAAGACGTCCACCGAGCTTGCCCTCCTTGAACAAAAAGATTTTTTACTAGAGAAACTTGAATGTGAGGAAATGGTGCTTGGTATGTTATTATCATTTTCAAAGGCATTCGAGCTTGTTAATCATACCATTTTGTTAAGAAAGTTGGAAACTTATGGCATTAGAAGCATAGTCAATTGAATAATTTCATCATATTTGAAACATATAGATCAATCAGTAGTTGTTGCGGGAGAAAGATCAGATAAAAAATCGATCAGATGTGATTTTCCCCAGGAAAGAATCGAAAAACCATTTTTAACTTTACTTCAAATTACCGAAATTCCTACGATCGATGGTACAGCCAAATTCATTATATACGCAGATGACACCAGTCTATTTTTTTCAGAGAACTCAAAAACACACCGAAATGTTAAAGGTAATGAAGTGCTATCAAAAATAAGTTACTGGACGACTCAACACCTTTGAGAAAAAATTACATTAGCAAAAGTAAGGCAATTTTCTTTCGACCCCGGAACAAGAATGTTCAACTAGCTTTATTAACGTTAACTAATGCAGAAATTGAGTTTGTGTCATCAATAAAAACTTTAAACGTCCATTTAAATGAGCACATGACAAAGGATGACCACATAAATTACCTAATAAGCAAACCATATAGTACAATAGGTATGATGCACCATGTCTCTTTTGAATGCTGTATGATCATCTACATGTTGGTATATAATGCTCTGTTCGTACCAATACTTAATTATGGATTGCTAATTTTGGGTACTACAACAATAGAAAACATTGACCAGCTTGCAGTTTTACAAAAACGCGTGATTCAATTAGCATGCAAGGTTTCATACCTCCCTCACACCAGTGATCTCGTTATAAGACACAATATTGTTCCGGTAAAGTCAATCTTTAACTATTATTTATGTCTGCAGTGTAAATCCAGCTTAATGAAAAAACTAGTATTCCACAAATGCTAGCAGGATTACAGGCTACCCTACTAAAGTATATTACACGCAAACTTGATGATTGGTAAATCAAGAAATGACTATGGTCCACAAATACTTCGGTTCACGATCTTAGCTGCTTTATTAAAAAACCAGTAGGAGCAGCTTTTTAACATTCGGGAAACCTCTTTTAAAGAGCTAGGTAGAATTATCAACACAATATCATTATCATGAATATGCCTCATAAATAACGCCGTCGTTTTCTCTTTTAAATTTTTGCTGTTTTTGAACTGAAAAATCATTTTAGTTATTTTTTGTGATCTCTATAAAAGCACGTTACTTTTTTTTGCATGAACGATAGTCACGTACAATATATTAGGCGTACATATTTTTTCGCATGAAGGATAATAATGAACAAAATAATATATGTGCATTTCATTTTCCTCTTTTCCTCTTTTTTTTCTTATTGTTTCTCGTTCGTTACCACCTTTCATGCTGTAGCACGTGTAGAGTAGCCTAGACACCCTCAAGCTGATTGTATCAGCTTTTCCCCACGTCTCCCACAGGATCGTGTTGCGAATAAACAATTAAAATAAATGAATGAATAAGTACTAATGGGGGGCGTGGTAATACTGCCGATAAATATAACTTTATTAGGTCCTAACATGCTGACAGTTTTCTCACATATATTTCAAACTGTTACAATAAACAGTACCTTTATTGTCTATGAGAGAAAAGTTTATATGTATAATAATGTGTCTTGTCGATCATTTGTTCTTTTAATAACGAAGAGCTATTCTTATCTTTGATTGTTTACACTGATTTACCGGAGATGTGTTATTGCTAATCATCAACATAAGATCTACACAATATAAATACCTTGCGCATATTTAGCACTCAGGAAAAATAACCTTACATAAAAGAGCTGCAAAATTTTTTACGTTTGGGGTAACTCAAAGCGCTACGAAGTGTGTGGGCCTCTGCAAGGAAGTTTCACTTCAAAGCACGTGTTTACAAAAGTACCCGTCGACCCTCAGGAACATTGCCGATATCAGCCAAAGTTCACATGTACGAAGACAGAGTCGTCGACATTTTGTAACTTGAGTGATTTGAGGTGGCGGTACCACTCCCTCCTTCCCGCAAGAGTTCAAAAGAAAACACCAGATGACGCCACTCATCCGTGTTTTCAAAAAGCGAGAAAATTGCTCGCGCAAGTACGGTCAGCGCCGCCTCGCGCATGTATTGTATGTCGCGCGAGGCAGTGGACATCGGCCGATAAAAACCAAGGAGCGCAAGCGCAGGCGGCGTCCTTCACGTACAATACGCCAACTGTCGCCGTTGTTTCAACTGCACGACGATAGGTGCCCCGGTAACAGCTGGCAGACTGAAACCGGCGTCATTCCACTAAAGTGTAAACACACTAATACTATCATAGCGCGTAAAAAATTGATACACAGGACAAGGAAAGGGGCAAAAGGAGAGTGCTAACTTCAACAAAATTTTATTTCGTGGAGCGTACATATATATATACTCACCAAATGCGAAAAAAACAGACATAACAGCTTTGAAACTCCCAAATGCCGTGCACGAAAATTTACGATCTTAGGAAGGACAATTCTTTGTGACTAAGCCCGATTGAGGGAGTTCTAACACAATTCAGCCCTAATTTACTATTCTTCTCTGCCTCGATAATCTCCCTTGTAATTTTATTTCTGTTTCTACCAACAATCACGTAATCACAAAAAATGGTTTGCAACCACACGTGCCACAGTGCTCTGCCAATAAACCATCTCGACCATTCCTGATGTTGCACGTGCGTTCACGGAGCCGGTCATTAAACACACGCTCGTACACACGCACGCACACAAGCACACACTTCACACTCTGACTCATTCACGTATATGGAATAACGAATGAACACGGCATTAACCAAACGCTTTAAAGCGCTTGAGTGCACTGGCATCACCGCTAATCTTCTTTTTGATGTTGCGATATTGGAACTGGCTTGATGTAACGTCGCGCGAGTGCGCTCTTTGTTTTGTTTTTTTTTACCACATGAAACTGCTTAACTTAGCCATGTAACTTACGCTTCAAAAACAGCCAGGCACATTTCAGCACAAGATAACGTGAGAACGCTGAGGTTGTTCGCTAAATTTCACCCTCTCCAACTACAATAAAACGGTTACCCAATTAAAGTGCCTCTTGTGGATGAATAAATGAACAGCTGATTTACACTAATATATGGGAGATAGAAGCTCCTGAGCCCATGATTTTTCTAAACTTTTTATGAGAATTACGTGGACCCCCTAGTATATGAGATGACGTGAGATAATTCATTAGTTGGTTCGCGCTGTTTCCCGTCTTTCATTCACCATCTTTGTGCTACTGCCTACATCATGGTAAACTAAGCTCCCACGAAGTGTTTTTTTTTTTTTAAGAAATTCTTCATTTTCGCCAAGAGCAGCTTTCCAAATGCGACGTAATCCCACGAACGCGCAGATTATCGAGTAGCAGCAGAATCGAGCTCAGCGTCGCACTTTGGGAGGTCGGGAGAAAGGGCGTTATGCGTGTTTGCAAATCATAAGGGATTGTGACGGCACCCATAAGAGCCACACCTCTGAGCCCATGTTCATGTGTTCTACGGATGTCTTTTCCAATGCTCCGTTTCCTACATCAAATGCAACGCTGTGAAAGCTAGCGAGAATTCTCGCTATGAAAGCGTGCGCACTAAGAAATAGTACAATTATTTTAGGAGCTCCTTATAACGGCACCCGTTCGTCCATCGTAGTGGTAGTCGTAGTCGTAGTGTGTAACCAGTCTCACGCTTTGACCTCCAAGGTGGTGCCAGTGTGAGATTTCTCCTGTGCGTTGTTGAACAATAAAAAAAATTCGCAGCGTGCGCGTTAACTAGAAGCCGAATTCTTCTGTCTCTCATTGCCCATTAGCAGCCATTGGCATGTTCCAGTACGAAACGTTAGTAAAAGTAGAAGTGTTAAAAGCCGACCTCTGCTGTCTCTCATTCCCTGTAGCCGCCATTTTTTACTTCCAAGGTAGTGCCTCGTGAGATATCTCCTGTGCGGGATCAAATAATAAAAATATTTTTGTTCAAAACGCCGTTGATTGATCAAATAAACCAACGAAAGACGCCAAATGTTTTCTAAAAGCAAAACGAAAAGACGCCGGATGTTTCTCAAACAAAACAAAAAGAAGACACCATCTGCTTAACGAAAGACGCCAGGTGTTTTCTAAAGCAATGGTTTCATAATCGAAACCATATCAATACAGGTTTGTAGTTGCCGATGATCGTTGCCGTCGGTGTGTGCTCGTATGGATAAAGATGAAGAACGGCGGGCGCTCAGGGCAGCGGCGACGCGCGCTCGCAGACAAGACCCTGAAGTGACCGCACGCGAGGATGAAGCACGGCGATAAGCTGTGTGACATCGCCGCCAAGATCCTGCTGCACGGGAACAAGAAGCCACATAAGCAAGGCAGCGTGAGCAAGATCCCGCCATACGTGACCAAGAAGCTGCAGCGGCAAGTCAGTGTCGACAGGATCCTTTCGTATGGGAGCGAAAGGCCACATCAGCAAGCAGCGTCGGCAAGATACTGCTGTACGGGAACAAGAAGCCACATCAGCAAGGCAGCGTCGGCAAGATCCCGCCGTACGTGAACAAGAAGCCGCAGCGGCATGTCAGCGTCGGCAAGATCCTGCTGTACGGGAACAAGAAGCCACTTCAGGAAGGCAGCGTCGGCAAGATCCCCCCGCACGTGAATACGAAGCTGCAGCGGAATGTCAGCGTCGGCAAGATCCTGCTGTAAGACAACAAGAAACCACATCAACAAGGCAGCGTCGGCAAGATCCCGCCGTACGTGAACAAGAAGCTGCAGCGGCACCTCAGCGTCGGCAAGATCCTGCTGTACGGGAACAACAAGCCACATCAGCAAGGCAGCGTCGGCAAGATCCCGCCGTACCTGAACAAGAAGCGGCAGCGGCACGTCAGCGTCGGCAAGATCTTGCTGTACGGGAACAAGAAACCACATCAGCAAGGCAGCGTCGGCAAGATCCCGCCGTACCTGAACAAGAAGCTTCAGCGGCACGTCAGCGTCAGCAAGATCCTGCTGTACGGGAACAAGAAACCACATCAACAAGGCAGCGTCGGCAAGATCCCGCCGTACGTCAATAAGAAGCTGCAGCGGCACGTCAGCGTTGGCAAGATCTTGCTGTACGGAAACAAGCAGCCACATCAGCAAGGCAGCGTCGGCAAGATCCTGCTGTACGGGAACAACAAGCCACATCAGCAAGGCAGCGTCGGCAAGATCCCGCCGTACCTGAACAAGAAGCGGCAGCGGCACGTCAGCGTCGGCAAGATCTTGCTGTACGGGAACAAGAAACCACATCAGCAAGGCAGCGTCGGCAAGATCCCGCCGTACCTGAACAAGAAGCTTCAGCGGCACGTCAGCGTCAGCAAGATCCTGCTGTACGGGAACAAGAAACCACATCAACAAGGCAGCGTCGGCAAGATCCCGCCGTACGTCAATAAGAAGCTGCAGCGGCACGTCAGCGTTGGCAAGATCTTGCTGTACGGAAACAAGCAGCCACATCAGCAAGGCAGCGTCGGCAAGAACCCGCCGTACCTGAACAAGAAGCTGCTGCGGCACGTCAGCGTCGGCAAGATCCTGCTGTACGGGAACAAGAAGCCACATCAGCAAGGCAGCGTCGGCAAGATCCCGCCGTACGTGAATAAGAAGCTGCAGCAGCACCTCAGCGTCGGCAAGATCCTGCTGTACGGGAACAACAAGCCACATCAGCAAGGCAGCGTCGGCAAGATCCCACCGTACCTGAACAAAAAGCTGCAGCGGCACGTCAGCGTCGGCAAGATCCTGCTGTACGGGAACAAGAAGCCACATCAGCAAGGCAGCGTCGGCAAGATCCCGCCGAACCTGAACAAGAAGCTGTAGTGGCACGTCTCCATCGGCAAGATCCTGCTGTACGGGAACAAGAAACCACTGAACAAGGCAGCGTCGGCAAGATCCCGCCGAACCTGAACAAGAAGCTGTAGTGGCACGTCTCCATCGGCAAGATCCTGCTGTACGGGAACAAGAAACCACTGAACAAGGCAGCGTCGGCAACATCCCGCCGTACGTGAACAAGAAGCTGCAGCGGCACGTCAGCGTTGGCAAGATCCTGCTGTACGGAAACAAGCAGCCACATCAGCAAGGCAGCGTCGGCAAGATCCCGCCGAACCTGAACAAGAAGCTGTAGTGGCACGTCTCCATCGGCAAGATCCTGCTGTACGGGAACAAGAAACCACTCAACAAGGCAGCCTCGGCAACATCCCGCCGTACGTGAACAAGAAGCTGCAGCGGCACGTCAGCGTTGGCAAGATCCTGCTGTACGGGAACAAGAAGCCACATCAGCAAGGCAGCGTCGGCAAGATCCCGCCGTACCTGGACAAGAAGCTTCAGCGGCACGTCAGCGTCGGCAAGATCCTGCTGTACGGGAACAAGAAACCACATCAACAAGGCAGCGTCGGCAAGTTCCCGCCGTACGTGAATGAGAAGCTGCAGCAGCACGTAAGCATCGGCAAGATCCTGCTGTACGGGAACAAGAAGCCACATCAGCAAGGCAGCGTCGACAAGATCCCGCCGTACGTCAACAAGACTGCAGCGGCATGTCAGCGTCGGCAATATCCTGCTGTACGGGAACAAGAAGCCACATCAGCAAGGCAGTGTCAGCAAGATCTCGCCGTACCTGAACAGGAAGCTGCAGCGGTACGTCAGCGTCTGCAAGATCCTGCTTTAAGGAAACAGGAAACCACATCAACAAGGCAGCGTCGGCAAGATCCCGCCGTACGTGAATAAGAAGCTGCAGCGGCACGTCAGCGTTGGCAAGATCCTGCTGTACGGGAACAAGAAGCCACATCAGCAATGCAGCGTCGGCAAGATCCCGCCGTACGTGAATAAGAAGCTGCAGCGGCACGTCAGCGTTGGCAAGATCCTGCTGTACGGGAACAAGAAGCCACATCAGCAAGGCAGCGTCGGCAAGATCCTGCCGTATGTTAATAAGAAGCTGCAGTAGCACATCGGCGTCGGCAAGACCCTGCCGTACGGGGACAAGAAGCCACATCAGCAAGCCAGCGTCGGCAAGATCCCGCCGTACGTGAACAAGACTGCAGCGGCATGTCAGCGTCGGCAATATCCTGCTTTAAGGGAACAAGAAGCCACATCAGCAAGGCAGCGTCAGCAAGATCCCGCCGTACCTGAACAAGAAGCTGCAGCGCCACGTCAGCGTCGGCAAGATCCTGCTGTACGTGAACAAGAAACCACATCAACAAGGCAGCATCGGCAAGATCCCGCCATATGTGAATAAGAACCTGCAGCAGCACGTCAGCGTCGGCAAGACCCTGCCGTACGGGAACAAGAAGCCGCATCAGCAAGGCAGCGTCGGCAAGATCCCGCATTACCTGAACAAGAATCTGCAGCAGCACGTCACCGTCGGCAAAATCCTGCTGTACGGGAACAAGAAGCCCCATCAACAAGGGAGCGTCGGCAAGATCCCGCCGTACGTGAACAAGAAGCTGCAGCGGCACGTCAGCGTCGGCAAGATCCTGCTGTACAGAACAAGAAGCTGCAGCGACACGTCAGCGTTGGCAAGATCCTGCTGTATGGGAACAAGAAACCACATCAACAAGGTAGCGTCGGCAAGATCCCTCCGTACGTGAATAAGAAGCTGCAGCGGCACGTCAGCGTTGGCAAGATCCTGCTGTACTGGAACAAGAAGCCACATGAACAAGGGAGCGTCGGCAAGATCCCGCCGTACCTGAACAAGAAGCTGCAGCGGCACGTCAGTGTCGGCAAGATCCTGATGTACGGAACAAGAAGCCACATCAGTAAGGCAGCGTCGGCAAGATCCCGCCGTACCTGAACAAGAAGCTGCAGCGACACGTCAGTGTCGGCAAGATCCTGCTGTACGGGAACAAGAAACTACATCAACAAGGCAGCGTCGGCAAGATCTCACCGTATGTGAATAAGAAGCTACAGCGGCACGTCAGCGTTGGCAAGACCCTGCCGTACGGAAACAAGAAGCAACATCAGCAAGACAGCGTCGGCAAAATCCCGCCGTACCTGAACAAGAAGCTGCAGCAGCACGTCAGCGTCGGCAATATCCTGCTGTATGGGAACAAGAAGCCACATCAACAAGGGAGCGTCGGCAAGTTCCCACCGTACCTGAACAAGAAGCTGCAGTGGCACAGCAGCGTCGGCAGTATCCTTCCATACGCGAATGAGAGGCCGAGGCAGCACATCAACGTCGCGAAGCAGATCTTTAAAACGTGCGACAATGGGAAGCGGCGAGGAAGCGCGCATATCGACAGGCGAATCAACGGAAGATTATTTTACGCTATTACTTCCAGGAGCTTCGCCCAATCTCGTCATCATTTCCCTCGTGGTTCTGCCATCAATTTGTTTTTGCACCTGAGACATGCTTTATTTTCTTCTTTCAAATTTGTGCGTAGGAAATAAAAATGCCCCGTTATACGGCTTGTCCTGGTTCTTATTTCTTGAAATTTTACTTGTAGCCTTTCGTGACGCTCTGCCAGCGCGTTTGTGCTCATCTCGCACGGGCGTTTACAACGATGAAATCTAAGCACGAGACGCGCGAAGTCACACCCGCTTCTGACTGAAATTCTTGCATATCTTTCACAGCTTTGCACCTCATTTGTGAAACAGAGTATGAGTACATTTGTCAGCATAGGCGTGAACATGAGAGTGGCAAGGTGGGCGCATACCCGCCCCTTCGCCCCTAATAGTGAGTGCACGGAGTCTGTACCGTACTATAGTGCCTATGTGCATTCATAGAATGATTGCTAGAGAGGGAGACGCTGTTATTAACCAGTGACCCTCCATCGAAGGGGAACCCTTCGCACGTTTATGTCCACCAGACAATGCCAGCGATTCTGAGATAATCAATGAAAGTTACGTAGCACCCTGTGGTCACTCAAGGGTGCTTATAGAATAAGATATAAGGCCTAAGCATGCAGTGGCTGCATAAGGTATAGTTATTTGCTAATTTTCCTCAACGTATAGATGATCGAGTTCATTTACCTAAATTGTGCACGTATTCAAAATTTTACATGCAATCCAAGATTTATTTCTTTTCTGCTAGATCAGTTGCCATTCACTTGAAAAAACAAAATACACTTCAATCGGTGATTTTCGAATGTACGATCAACACTCAAAAAAGCTGATGTATTACAATTATGCAAATGTATTTATTATGCATGTAGACACAAGTGTCAATGAGAATACACTAAAAATCACTTGTTGGAATATTTCTGTCTTTCTTCTTCCTTCAGTGTCACACAATTGTATTGTACAATTGTCGTAGCAGAGTATTGTGCCTGCGAAAATGACAAGACGTCTCAGAATGGGGCCAATCGGTAAATATATGGAGCACTTTTTAGAAGATATTCCATACAAAATGGTTCTATTACTTTTTACTTTCATTATTTTCTAGCAAGCACGAGCATGCCGGCATTTTTAAATAAATCAGAACGCATAACATTTTAGGGAGCGAAGCAGTTACAAAATCCAGTTTTGTTTTATGCTTATGCTATATCAACAGGAATACACCCATTTGTTCTGGTAAGTTGCGGGTTTTCGTTATATTGAATTTACAGGCACCATCGGCAAGTTTGTCATTTATATTACCGCAGTAGTTTTTCAAATGGTAGATTTTCATATCCTACGTACTTTAATAATAGACGTTATGCGAAGCATGCGTAGGGAAGGTGACCATGTTGCAATTTATATACCACGATCCGTCATGAAAGGACGCTAAATATATCTACAGATCTCTCACGCACAAACACGCGTTGCAGGTGCTTGTATAATCAGATTTTTTTCACATAGACATTGATGTCAACGGGGAACCTGAATATTAGCAACACCAGAAGTGATACGCTGATATGAAGCGCTATGGCTCGCGAGGTGTACCCCTGAACGCTCTTACATAAATCGACTTCAGCGCATGGCACCTAACTACAATTGACGTTAGCCGACGTCACGACTGTATCATAGGAGTACATATGATTGATCTGTGGGGTTTAACGTCCCAAAACCACCATATGATTATGAGAGACGCCGTAGTGGAGGGCTCCGGAAATTTTGACCACCTGGGGTTCTTTAACGTGCACCCAAATCTGAGTACACGGGCCTACAACATTTCCGCCTCCATCGGAAATGCAGCCGCTACAGCCGGGATTCGAACCCGCGACCTGCGGGTCTGCAGCCGAGTACCTTAGCCACTAGACCACCGTGGCGGGGCTAGGAGTACATATGTAATCAAGATATAATTGAATAGCCAGCACGACAACCACAATTAACGTTTCGCGAACATTCGATTGATTGATTTGTGAGGTTTAACGTCCCAAAACCACCATATGATTATGAGAGACGCCGTAGTGGAGGGCTCCGGAAATTTCGACCACCTGGGGTTCTTTAACGTGCACCCAAATCTGAGCACACGGGCCTACAACATTTCCGCCTCCATCGGAAATGCAGCCGCCGCAGCCGGGATTTGAACCCGCGACCTGCGGGTCAGCAGCCGAGTACCTTAGCCACTAGACCACCGCGGCGGGGCTTTCACGAACATTGGGGTCTTTTTGAAAAGTAGTTCTGAGAACTGACATGACTGACGAGAATGCTTGATTGCCATGTATAATGCTTCGGTTTGATTCCTGCTAATACCTTGACAGCTATTCTTTGCATTCATCGGATCCGCGTTTGCGATCTCAAATTTTTCTTAACGCTCACGTGTTAAAACTTCTCCTATGTGTTATCTTCGTTGCTGAGTAGATTCCAAGTGTCAATGACCTGTGGCGCATACCAGCATACCTGTGGCATATATATACCCGCAGGTTTGAGTGACTCTCAAGTGGAAGGTGTTTGATGGCGTACGCGGCAGGATTATCAAAGTATTCATGTCTTCACTATCGCGTCATATTCATGAATATATCTTATCTTCCTATACTATTTTTGGTTCACGCGATCACGAGAGCACCCGGACGTAAGTGGCTAGATAGATAGACACACTGATAGACAACAAAAGTGCTTGCAGTATGCAAAGAAATGCTTCGCATCAAAAATGTTCGTCAGGGCTAAAGTATATGTATCTGCACTATTTTTTTTGATGTCACCATTCCCATGGGCAGAAGGGTTGACAGGCGGGCTAGTTGGTACAAATTCATAATGAAATATTTGGAAGCGCAAACCAACGGGACACAAGAGAAGAGACAAACAAGTGCAGACTGAAACTCAGTTTACTCAAAGAAGAAATTATATACCAGAAAGATGAGAGAGAAAAAAAACTGGAGAGCAGGTTCCACCATGATCAGGTGTCATCCAGAAACAAGATTTCACAATCTAACAAAGATATATGCGGTGAACTAACACAACTATCAATATTCTTTTTAATGAAAAAGGCTTCCACAATCTCTCTAGTTTTCGTGTCATGATGGCTGTATAAGACAAATGTGCGCGAAAATGTGCGCGACAAGTGTGGCTGCGTACCTGAATTTTCGCGCAAATTTGTCTTATACAGCCATCATGACACGAAAACTAGAAGTATTGCGGAAGCCTTTTTTATTAAAAAGAATATTGATAGTTGTGTTAGTTCACTGTCTATATCTCTTTTAGATAGTGAAATCTCATTTCTGGACGACACCTGATCATGGTGGAACCTTCTCTCCACTTTTTTCCCTTTCTCATCTTTCTGGTATATAATTTCTTATCTGAATAAACTGAGTTCCAGTCTGCACTTGTTTGTCACTTCTCTTGTGTCCCGTTGGTTAGCGTTTCCAATTATTTCATTATGAATTCCCATGGGCGCCGAAGTCAGGTTGTTCTTCGTTGACCATACAGGCTAACTATGAAATTCTCAGCATTTAAAGGATTTCAGAACGTCCACTGAAAATGCGGATGTAGAAGTCCGAACTGTTTTGCAATATTTCTACGAATAAGTGTGCCAGTCCTTTACCAATTTCGAACCTCACAGGCATGAAAAAAATTACAGAACGTACAAAACACGAGCAGCTGAACCACGAAGAGATGCACATTGTTAAAGACGTGGTAAGGAACGCTGGTTCTTCGAACGCGTGACGAGCACGCATTTTTCCTGGGTACCGAAACCATTCCAATAAAGTTTCGCAACCAACCAACCAACCGAAACCATTTGCCACTTGATGACACCACCCCACCTGTTGACGTGGTAAGAGTGGAAAGGATTCATTACTCAGCCATGCTCATTTTATTTTTGGTGTTTTTTACGCACAACGACTAGACTTACCTTGTGAGGCAAACTATGAAGCCTGTAGATGTAATCCATACCTGTTGTGCTCCTATTATTATGTTTAATTGCACCACATTCGGCGAACGTTTCATTTCACGTAAAACAACTTGATTTGTCATTTATTAGATGAAGCTACCAACAAAAAACGCCTTTGAGATTTATGATTAACTGAAAATATACTATTTGAAGCACTCAGTGGTCAAGTTAGTGAGCACAAATAAATACAATAAACAATATGCATCTACTAATGTGCAATACTCGTTAGTAGTTAGCGCATAAAAGTAAAAAAATTGGCAAATCCCACGTACAGCGTGAATCAATGATTTGTGAAGCACAAATGAGAAATGTTGATATGTCACTTTAAAATCAGCACAACGTTACGAGGTGGAATTAAATGATGCCGTACATGACTTCCGTGTCATGATTACTATGTTTGAATGTGTCGTTTACCTTCGCCATCTATTCACGTCACGTGATATCAAATTTAGTATATGTGGAGTTAGCGAAACGGCAGCAAGCACGCTATAAGTGGGGTATTTTGTCATGTTCTTACATGGCACGCATGTCAGGACTATTAAGTTAGCACCAGTCATATATTTCGTCATCCATTGGCGTCACGCAATACCAAAAGTTGTATGGTGGAGCTAGCAAAACGGCCGTGAGTGTATAATGAAGGCCCCAGTATACTACAATGTATAGCGTGGACGTGCGTGCACGCTCGGCACATCGACGCTACGTTGGCGAAACGCGAGCACTCCATAGCATAATGCCAGACGCAGATGGATGGATGGATGGATGGATGAATGGATGGATGGATGGATGGATGGATGGATGGATGGATGGATGGATGGATGGATGGATGGATGGATGGATGAATGGATGGATGGATGGATGGATGGATGGATGGATGGATGGATGGATGGATGGAGATGGCTGTACCCTTTAGATCGGGCGGTGGCTAGTGCCACCAAGCCATAATACATATTGAACCAAAAACTAGATTTAGTTTTTTTTAAGAAGTGAGGCTGAAGATTGGTATTTTCCAGTGAAGCGTTTTCACTCGTGCCTTGACTTTAGCCTCCAATCATAAACCTCCTTCTAGTTATTTCTACCCGCTTAAAGTCTATTTTGCCCTCCCGGTCCCTAAACCCCAGTGGTTTGAAAAACTCTGCGCCATCATCCTGAACTATAGGTTGAAGCACTTTACAGAACATTATCAAGTGTTCGGCAATTTCTTCTTCCTCTCCACACGCACTGCATACGGTGTCTACCCCTTCGTATTTGGCCCGATATTTTTTCGTTCGCAGTACTCCCGTCCTGGCCTCAAACAGTAGAGAACTACCCCGAGTACTATCATAGATTCTTTCCTTGGCGATTTCCTGTTTAAAAGTTCGATAGATCTCTAGTGCGGACTTCTTATTCATGCCCATTCTCCACATGTCAGTCTCCGTTTCCTTCACTTTCTTCTTAACCGCTAGTTCTTCTTGGTTTGGCCACCTGCTGTTTTCTAAGTATTTACCAGTCAACTTCCTGGTTCGCTTCCTTCATTTTGGATCGACATTCTCCATGTACAACAAGCTGAAACCTTCCTAGCCCAACGCTTCTCCCCCATTTCTCTCAATCGCTTCTCAAATTTTATCTTGCTGCTAGCTTCCCTGCCCTCAAATGATGTCCACCCCATATCCCCTTGAACTCCCTGATTTGGTCTATTCCCGTGAATTCCTAAGGCAAGCCTACCTATTCCACGTTGCTTAATTTCTAATCTTGCTCGAACTTCTGATATCATGCACAAGACCGCATTGCCGAAACGTCAGCCCAGGAACCATGACCCCTTTCCTTATTCCTCTCACAACATCATACCTATTGTAATTCCACAGTGCCCTATTTTTCATCACTGCTGCATTCTTGTTACATTTAGTCGTCACGTATATTTCGTGTTCCCTCAGGTACTCGGTCCCATTGCTAATTCATGCGTCCAGATATTTGTATTTATCTGTTATCTCTAGCGTGACCTGCTTTATTCTAAGCTCACTACCTTCGTTCTCATTGAAACACATGACTGCTGATTTTTCCTTACTGAATCTAAAATCTAACCTATCTCCCTCATTACCGCAGATGTCCATCAATCTCTGCAAATCTTTCTTGTTGTTGGCCATTAGCACTATATCATCTGCGTACATTAATGCTGGTAGTGCGTGATCAATAAGTTTTCCTTGTTTGACTAAAGAGAGGTTGAAGCCCAGTCCACTTCCCTCTAATTTTGCCTCTAATCCTTGTCGGTACATCATGAAAAATAAGGGTGACAGGGGGCACCCCTGCCTGAGCCCCCGTATTACCTCTGCAGGCTTGGATATCTGTTTTTCCCACTTTATAACTACCTTGTTACCTTTATAAATACCCTTTAAAAGATTAGTGACTACATGTTCCACGCCTAATGTGCCCAGTATTCCCCACAATTCCTCTTGAACCACGCTATCGTCAGTCCCTTGATATCCAAAAATACTAGCCTCAGGGGTCTGTGTTCCTTTTCTGCTATTTCGATGCTCTGCGTCAGTGAGAACAGATTGTCTTCCAACCTCCTGTGTTTCCAAAACCCATTCTGCAGTTCTCCCAGCACCCCCTCATCCTCTATCCATGCCTACAGTCTTTCCTTTAAAATCTGCATCGCCAGCCTGTCGACCACTGATGTCAATGTTATAGGACGGTAGTTGTTTATGTCAGCTTTGTCCCCCTTTCCTTTATAGATCATGCTCATCCTGCTAAGTTTCCATCCATCGGGAACTTAACCATCGATTATTATTTTGCTCACTGCCTCTCTCAAAGCCTGCTTAGAATTCGGACCTAATGTCTTTATCAGCCTAATTGGAATGCCATCTGGGCCTCTTGATCTACTACTAGGAACCCTTTTCTCTCCCCTTTCCCCCTCTCGTTGTGAAAATGAAGCTATTGCACCACTTGATTCGTCCCTGTCTATTGTGGTGCGTAAAGTACTTATTTGTTGAAATTTTTCTGTCACCCTTGTTCTTATACATTCAATAGCTTTGTCCCCTTTTAGCCTAGCACCTTGGGCTGTAGTTATAAAACTCTGCTCTAGGCTCGTCTCATTTCTTAGGGAGTTTAGAAGGTTCCGAAATTTCGCAACTGCCTTTCTATCTTTTTTATGTACTTATGCCAGCCACTGAGCTGCCTTTCTTCAATTTTTTTTTCATTGATCAGAACGGATTCGTCCCTTCTACAGCTTAGAACGGTTTCCCATTTTCTTTCAACATCATCTGTCGGTTCACCTCGCTGCTTAGCATGTCTGTGTTCCCTAGAGGCTTCCTGACATTTTGCTATGGCTTTCTTACCTTCCTCATCCCAACAACTTTTGGGTTTGTGTCTTCTTTTCTGGGGTGACTTGTCATGCGTCTTAGCAAGCTCTGGCTCAAAGAGTCTAATTACCTTCCTGTACGTCCACGCTGTCCTATTATCCTCCGTGATTACTTTCTCAATTTGTTTAGTGGCTATTTCAATTTGCCTTTCTTGATAAAAATTTTCCTGTAGTTGCTCATCTTGTCTCTTTCCCACTTTCACTGCTCTTCCAAAACTTAGCTTGATACGTTTGTGATCACTACCTAGACTTCTGGAGCCACCTTCATCTATGTGCATTCCCCTGAGCTTATCATACGTCTTATGTGACATCAGTGCATAATCTATCGTCGACTGCAGCCTTCCTACCTCCCATGTTATTTGCCCTTCACACTTCTCGGTACTGTTGCAAATGATCAAACCAAGCCTTTCACACATATCCATGATCATTTTGCCTGTCGGGTCGGTATACCCATCTATATCTTCTATGTGCGCATTCAAGTCTCCTATTATAATTATCTCGCACTCTCTTTCTAATTCCTGAATGTCCTTTGATATACACTCTACCATAGCCTGGTTTTCCTCTCTGGCCTTTGCTGCCGTCTACAAGTACACGAAACCAAGGAATGTCATTTGACCTGCCACTTTCCCTTTTAGCCATAAATGTTCCTTGCACACCTGCTTGACCTTTTGCCAGTCTGTACTTTGATGAATAAATGCCCCAATACCACCCCCTTTCTGCTGCCTTCTGTTCTAATACAATATTCCCATGCGTAGTCCGCATTGTTCGGAGGTTGTTCCATGTCCCTGAGATGTGTTTCTACAAAACCGTATACCATCGGCCTCTCTTCCCTTAGCTGTTCTTCTATCTCTTCCCAATTCAGCCTGATCCTACCACCCTGCATGTTGATATACCCTATGTCTGAATTGGCTCGGTGCTCGTGCTTATGTATATTTATACCGCGGACTCTACCTATCTTAGATATTGGTGCCGCTTTGGAATCGTATCTGTCCATACCACCTGTCGAAGAGTCTCCCTGGTTGTTTTCCTCGTTACTAGCTATCCTGCACCCCGAAGGGCTCACTTGCCCCCCAAGAAAGCTACTGCGCGTCCTGCAAGTCGCCAACCCACCCCACGACCTAGCCGCCCATCGAAGTGAATTCTGTCTCGTTGAAAACCACCCCACCTATGCACCTCTCTGTTTATTTCCACCACCTCAAAGCCTTTCTCTCGACTCATCCGCCATATCTCTTGGTTTGCGTTGACAACCGCTCTTTGCAGGTTGCTATCACGCACCAGTACCTCCGGTATTGTGCATATCACTACCTGTACCTTAGGAGAAGTCGCGCGCATGATATCAACGCCTTTCGCCAGTGTGGCTGCTAGTCCTGCTGTATCTTCATTTAAGACATCGTTTAAACCACCTGAAATTATCGCGAGGTTTCGTCTCTCAGCTGTAGTTTTGAGTTTTGCGCTCACTTGCCTCATGAATGCTTCAAGCTTGCGTCCTGGGAACGCCCCTACTGCAACCCTCTTGTCACCTCTTACCCTCTCTTTGATGGCTTCTGTGCATCGATTTAAATTCGAGTCCCCGGTGATTTTCACATGCTGTGACTTTTCAGCTGGAGCGTCCTGCACCTGGGGGCTACTTGGACCTGTGACGCCGGCTGCTTTGTCCCCTCCCAGACCCACCACTACCTCCCTGAAGCTGGGCCTTGCGACAGTTGAACCAGCTAAACCTGTTTTTTCCAAACTTGCTTACTCTTCCTTCTCCACCGTTCTGGTGGCCGGTTTCCTACTGTTCTCTCGGTAGGCCGCTTCTTTGTTCAGCTTCGCTAGTGCTTCCTCGGCGGACTTCAGTCTTTCTCCCATTGCCCTCGTTTTCTCTTGCTCTGTCGCCAACGCAGTCTCGAGCTCGGCGATTCTCATCACTAGTTCACTCTGGGCAACCATCATTTTCTCCATTTTTTCCTCGACCTCACATTGCCGACATTTCGCGTCAGCCTCTTCTCCATCCGCTTCTACGCTTGGGTCCACTTTCAAACCCACTCCACATCCTGAACACTTTACAGTCTTTTTAACCAAGTCTTTCTGACACCAATTGTCCCTATACTCGTTAATTACTAAACTGGAGCCCTGCACTACGAAAAAAAAGAAAGTCTAAGCTCTACTACAAAAATTTGCGTGTTCAATGTACGCGCACCTCCCCCACGGGGTGGCAAAAGGAAAAAAAAGCAATAAGAAAATTTAAACACACACACCCGCACTTACTAATAAATACCTGGTGACTGGCCTCCGAAAAAGCCGTACCATAAAATAAGTGCTACGAAGATTTCAACCGCTGCCTTATAATTTTAAAGACAAGCTCAAAACATGCAAAAACACTTATCCTCGCAGTCGATACGGAGCACTCAAAAAACACGTCCATCCACCGTGACAGCCCGAACTGAACTCCCGACCAGCGTCCGTCGGCGTGGCATGAGAGCAACCGTCGCAATATGCGACGTGCTGCATTTCGCGCCAATGCGTTACCCACACAACACTACGTCTCCCTCTCTTCATGGCGTGGCAACGCCGGAGTGACGCGATGAAACGAACGCCGGTGAGCACGCGCACCGCGTCACGTTGAAACATATTGGCACCTTGACTGTGGCATGTAGTCATGTTCTTGCATAAAATGCGTATGACGATTATCATGTTGGCACCAATTGCACACCTTTGTCTTCTATTTGCGGCACGTAATACCAAATTTGGCTTGTGTAAAGCTAGCGAAATGGCCCCTAGTGCATCATGAGTGTGGCATGTAGTCATGGTGTTACATGGCACACATGTCATGATTATCATGCTTGGATGTGTAATTTACCTATGTCATCCATTCGCGTCGCGTATTACCGAGTTTAGTACATGTGAAGCCAGCGAAACAGCCGCGAGCGCATCATGAGCGTAGCATGTAGTCAGGTTATTACATGACACACATCGCAAGTTTATCATGTTTGCACCAGTATCATACCTTCGTCAGCCATTCACGTCCCGTAATACCAAATTTGGTAAAAGTGAAGCTAGCGAAACGGCCACGAGCGCATCATGAGCGTGGCATGTAGTCTTGTTGTTACATCACACGCATCTCATGATTATAATGTTTGCACCAGTCACATACCTTCGTCATCCACTCACGTCTCGGAATACCAAATTCGGTATATGTAAAGCTATAGCGAGACGGCCGCGAGCGCATCATGAGCGTGGCGTGTAGTCATGCTCTAAGATGACGTGCACCTGATGATTATCATGTTTGCACCAGTCACATACCTTCGTCATCGATTCACGTCCCGTAACACTAAATTTGGCATATGTTAAGCTAGCGAAACGAATGCGAGCACACCATGAGCGTGGCGCGTTGTTATGACTCATGAGTCATGACTGACATGACATGCATGTAGTGATTTCCACGTTAGGTCTGTCACTTGTGTTCGTCATGCAGCCATGTAGTACTATGCCAGTTTCGCAACATGCCATGTGAACAAATCCAGCATGACCATAAAATGTCAATCATGACATTCATGACACATGTCATGAAGGTCATGTTACGATGAGTGAAATATGCTCGCCATTCGCTCATGTTATGCCATACCAAATTTGGTATTGGTACTATTAACGAAATGGCCAGGAGAGCTAAAAGTGGTAGGTGGCTAGATAGATAGATAGATAGATAGATAGATAGATAGATAGATAGATAGATAGATAGATAGATAGATAGATAGATAGATAGATAGATAGATAGATAGATAGATAGATAGATAGATAGATAGATAGATAGATAGATAGATAGATAGATAGATAGATAGATAGATAGATAGATAGATAGATAGATAGATAGATAGATAGATAGATAGATAGATAGATAGATAGATAGATAGATAGATAGATAGATACGCTGCAAGTCGCCGAAGTTAGCTATGAAATGCTTTGCATTTTAAAAAAAGCGAGTTTCTACGGAACTGACCAGCAGAAAAATTTGTTGTATTCAGTGCTGTCTTGTAAGTTTCCTAATAAAGATAAAAGATTTTTCTCTTCATAGAATCCCAGAAAAGGGCCTGCTGCTTCATTATATATAAGTTCTGAGTATCATCTTGTATAGTTTTGTGGCTTCATCGGTAATGCGTGACCAAGTACACCTATAAACTGCCCCATTGACACAATATTAATTCATCAAGTTTTCGTCAGTGCACTAAACAACTTCGCATAGAAAATAACTCTAATCTAGTCCACGTAGCCACTAAATAATATGGTTATGCTAAACAAAGAAAACAAGATATTCTTACACAAACCTTCATTATTTTGCTCATTTTCAGTAGAACGCAAATAAATTACTAATAAATTTATGTGCAACACCTCTATACAGAAACCTTCATTGGCACTTCTTCTAAAGGCACAGTGAATTCCGCTTTGTTACGTTGAATAGTTTGGCCGTACTCACAGTACAACGAAAGCATTTACGCTAGTAGAGCGAAAATGCTTTTGTGGCTCACACTATTTTCATTGATACTAGGTAACACTTCCGCCCCGCCGCGGTGGTCTAGTGGCTAAGGCACTCGGCTGCTGACCCGCAGGTCGCGGGTTCAATGCCCGGCTGCGGCGGCTGCATTTCCGATAGAGGCGAAAATGTTGTAGGCCCGTGTGCTCAGATTTGGGCGCACGTTAAAGAACCCCAGGTGGTCGAAATTTCCGGAGCCCTCAACTACGGCGTCTCTCATAATCATATGGTGGTTTCGGGACGTTAAACCCCACAAATGAATAGTAACACTTCCGACCCGGCATTAAAATCAGATGTCATTACAGAGAGGGGATAATAAGCTTTCTGAAGTAGCCCGATTGAGTTTTCCTTGTGAAGCGCAGCGGGCCAAGTGCGTTTGCAAAAAAGTGCGTTAAAAGCGAAGTGGTTGCAGCCGGAGGGGGACCACCACTTTAGGAGACGAAGGTGAAAGTTTTTATAGCAAATGTTTGAGATTCTCTTCACTGGAGTTTCTCTTAGCACATAAACGTCGCTCTCGAACCAAAACAATTCATGGAAATAAGGCGAACTTTCTCTGATCATGAGATAATTACACCCAGATTATACATACGGAGTGATTATAACGTAAACTCAAGCGTTCCGCTGCAATAAATGTTTAAAAGTTGTCTCCCATTGAGTGACGCTGCCGTTTAGCAGCACACCCAACAGATGGCGCTAATTGTTTATGTCCAGAATTCCTGGACATGCACACGCAAACCGCGTTCCGTTTGCGCTTCAACAACCACAGGGCACACGTAAAGGGCTTTTCTAGTTTGCCTTTTTCCAAACATATAAACCTGGCTAATCACTCTTTCGAACGCGCAAGGTTATTTTTCTACAATCCGGCATCCAGAACACACGGGAGCGCGAACAGCGCTAGTCATACTTCATAAAAAAATGGCAGCATATCCCCAAGGCGAGTGATGGAGAGTGGGGCGAAGCATCCGTCCCTTCATTTGTTTTTGCTTCCGTCCGTCCATGCGCCCGTCTGTGTGACCGTCCATGCGTTCATCCGCCCATCCGTGCGGGCATCTGTTCGTGCGTCCACACGTCCATCCATGAGTCTATCCCTGCGTTCGTCCATGCATGCACTCCTAAGTCCGTCCATGCGTCCATCCGTCCTTGCAGCCATCCGTGCCTCCATCCATGCATCTGCCTGTGTGTCCGTTCACCCATCTAGTCGAAACTCCATGTACCACCATCTCACGTCTTTTCATCATATATTCCGCATACAGAAGCACCGCCATCCAGTGGACATTCCAAGGACTAAACGAGAGGTGGCAAACGCACACTTTCTTGTGGCTTGCGCTTCTTGTCTACTTTCTACCTTTAACCACCTCGAGTTCATGGCATATGCTAGTTCACTGTATTCATGGCCCTGCGGCCCAACGCTCGCTAAACCTTTTTAAATCCAAGGAGGTTAAGTCCGGCGAGTATAACCTAGCAACCCTTTCTTGTGAGATAGTGCTCAATGTACATGCCAATGGCTGCTAATTGGGAATGAGAAACATGAGAATTTGGCTTTTAGTTAACGCACACGCTGCGAATCACTTATTGTTCAACAACGCACAAGAGAAATCTCCCACCGACACCACCTCGCAAGTTAAAGCGTAAGACTGGTTACATACTACGACTATGACGAAGGACGAACAAGTGCCACTTTAAGGAGCTTCACCCCTAAAATGAGATCACTCACCCACGGAATCAAAACGAGAGCCCTGTGTAACTGACTTGCCTCTGCGAAGTTTCGTGAAACACAGAAAGTAAATAAATCAAATAATATATTTATACATACGCGAGTTCGCACACATAGGATGATCACCCTATCGCGTGAAAATAAACAATTTCGATACTATCGTGAATCAGCCAGTGTGTGTTAGTATAGTAGTTTTCTTATTTATTTGTTAAATACTTTTTATTCTCTTGCTTATGCTTTTGTTTGTCCATCTCTTAAAGAATATTGTAGCACTTACGCGGCGGTCTTGGCCCATAAGCATGGAGACAAGGTGACTTGAAAAGAAATAAACTTTATTTGAGCGAGCATGTGCCCATAAAAGAATTGCGTGAAAAAACTGTCCGTGGCCTCGAAACGGCCTGCCCGGTTCAGCGTCGGCGAAAGCAATACCCGTGCTCTTCTCGTCGGTATGCATTCGATTATGACGCGGTCCCACTGCTAATCAAAGGCATGCCCAGAGCGTGAGCGACGGAACGACGCGTTACCGACGCCACACTGTAGATAAGCTGAGGATGGTGCTGCGCGACGAAGTGGGCACCAACATAAATGCACGTGGCAGTGCTCCCCCACGAAAGGGCATCGTCCCGATGCTACAACGTAATAAATACAAATGGAACTGGAAGCTTTCTTAACAATTGGTGTAGGAAAAAACATACACATCACAAAAAATTGTCCATGAGTCCGCTAACGCTGGAAAAACGTTTTTATGCGCACGACATGCATCACTTCAGGGCGCGCCCGGTGTCGTTGAGATTGCGTAACCCCATCAGGAACAACTTCATACGTGAGCGCCTTCAGACGCCGTGTGATCTTGTAAGGTCCAAAGTAGCGATGCAGGAGCTTCTCGATGAAACCGTGATGGTCAATCAGTGTCGATACCATTACACGATCACCAGGTGAGAAATCCTGCTCTCGGCGTCGCAAGTTGTAGTGTCGGGCATCGGCATGATGCTGCTTCTTTATGAGTGTTCGGGCAAGCTGGCGGGCTTCCTCTGCCCATTGTAGAAATCCGGCAACATCTTCGTCGATGTTCTCATCATCGACGTGTAGTAGCACAGCGTCCAGCGTAGTCGTAGCGTCTCGGCCATGAACAAGTTGGCGTCACATGGGTTGTCTCCTGCTGTGCCGTATGAGTAGGGTAGAACTTCGTCCCACGTCTTGTGCTCGACGTCCACGTACACAGCGAGCACATCGGCAAGCGTCCTGTTGAAACGTTCCGTGAGGCTGTTTGCCTGGGGGTGGTAGGCTGTCGTACGGCGATGACAGGTGTGGCTGAAATGCAATATCTGTTGTGTGAGCTCTGCAGTGAACGCCGTTCCCCTGTCGGTAATAAGGACCTCAGATGCGCCATGACAGAGAACGATGTCCCTCACAAAGAATCTTGCAACCTTTAGTGCACTCCCTGAGGGTAACGCTTTCGTTTCGACGTAGCGCGTCAGGTAGTCCGTAGCCACCACTGCCCATTTGTTCACGTTGGGTGACGCCGGTAACGGACCAAGCAGGTTCATACCAATTTGCTGAAAGGGCTTCTTTGGGGGTCAAATGGCTGCAGGAGTTCAGCCGGCCTAACAGGTGGTGTCTTGCGCCATTGACAGTTGCGACAGGTCCTTACATAGTGAGCAACGTCGGCGTTGAGACGTGGCCAGTAGTATTTTTCCCGGATTCTTGATAAAGTACGAGCGAATCCAAGGTGTCAGGCGGTCGGCTGGTCGTGAGACGCTTGCAAAATCTCTTGCCGCAGATTGTATGGTTGGACTAAAAGGTATGTCGACCTATTTGGTGCAAATTTCTTCTTCCAGAGTATGCCATGGCGGAGGCACAGTGACGAGATGACGCGCCTGTACATCCTGGGTGGTGAATCGGTCTGGCTCTCAAAGAAGTCAATGGGTGGTGAATCGGTCTGGCTCTCAAAGAAGTCAAAGAAGTCAGGTCGGGATCTGCGCGTTGTTGGTCTGCGAAGTCACTAGCGCTGATTAGCCCGAGAAAACCAACGTCGTCAACGTCGTTAGGTGGAGATGGTTCAACGGGTGCTCTTGACAGGCAGTCTGCGTCTGAATGTTTTCTTCCCCACTTGTATACCACTGTAACGCCAAACTTCTGTAACCGTAAGCTCCAACGAGCTAATCGACCGGATGGGTCCTTCAGGTTTGCGAGCCAGCACAAGGCATAGTGGTCGCTGACTACTTTGAATGGACTGCCGTACGAATACGGTCGAAACTTTGTGACTGCACAGATGACAGCCAAACACTCCTTTTCAGTTGTCGGGTAGTTGCATTCAGCCTTCGAAATATACCAGCATTCGAAAGAGATAAGCAGGTAAAGAAACTGGTCGCTATGACCAACACCATTCTCTGCCACAACACTTTATCGAACGAAGAAATCACCCGATTAACAGATTTTGAACAGAATAAATACCAAGCTATAATGACTACAAAAATTCATAAACTCAAAAGAGATCATGTGCCCAACCCCGCGTTCCCTGATACAGTTCCTTATCACTACAACACCACCACCCAGGAAACCACTAACGGTACAAACGAGCACCCATCTAGGAACACACCCTGTGACACTTCGGTTGTAAACCTATCGGACACGAGCTTGTCACCTGACGAAGAAAAACTGCTATCTAAAGGACTAAGCTTCTGCCTGACCACAAAATTTTTTGATGAATTGCACTTGCTCCGAGAGCTTGACAACTTTGCTCGAAGCTTAAAGTTGCGCGAATATTTCTTGGACATACCTACTAACCAGGAAATATTTCACCGTTGAAAAACAAATAATTGGACACCAAACAAAAATCGAGACAAGTGCCTGGACATTTGTATCACCGCAGTACAGAAAGATAT